>NC_046288.1:7354643-7655564 GCF_004115265.2 Rhinolophus ferrumequinum
TGACTTGGATGTTAAATTATCCATAGCGATAGTAATTTTCCATAAAATGTTTACAAGCATAGTGTAATCTGAAGCTCTATGAATATTTCATAAGGCATGCTTTTCAAATAAATTAATTAAATACTTTAAAATGTACTTACTCTGCTTCCTACTGTTAGATAAGGCCTTTATATATTCTTTTATTCCTCATAATCACCCTATGCAGTATGTGAATTATATACTACACTATTCAAGTTTCACAGAGAAATACAATGATGCTGAGAATAACTAAATTAACTTAGTAACTGGCATACCCAAGATTTTAAAAACAATCTAAATCTGTACTTTGTGCCCTACCTCTTTTTTCTTTTTCAAATCCATATAGTTTATTGTGAATCGATTTTAAACTATTTAATCAAAATAAGTTATTAGTGTGCAGCTGACAAAGTGTTATATAACATCTTACTTTTGTTTAAGTCAGCATTTGTTTATCATATATTTTTATATTCTAATATATGCCAGCCTTAAAGATCTGAGTTCTTCTATGAAATTTAAGTACCAGTCTCTTTGATTTTAAAGTTGAATTTTTAAAATATCTAAAGAAAAGTTTTTTTAGTATTTAACTGAAGAACTTAGAAGCAGGAACTTGATGCTTGGTGTCTTTTTAATGTTAGGTGCCAAATAAATGCTTGTGGGTCACAAAAAAAGTACACCTTGAAAAAGAATTACAGAATTAAAGAGTATAATTACAGATAAAAATGGTTATTAACTTGAAGAAGATTTTTCATTACTACAGAATTCCAGACTAAGCTTTCTTAAAATTCCTTGTCTAAAATAGCTTCTTTAAAAAATCCCTTGGGCATTCTGATTATAGCCACTACTTCAAGACAGGTCATTTGAGTAAGCTATCAGTCATGTACAGACCAGGCACTCTGGTCATTCTGGTCAGTATGCAGTCCCTCCCTTGAATTTCTGGTTTATGCTGCTAATATGGCACTGACTTCACACAGCCAGTACAATAGGAAACATGAAGCAACCTCTAAGAACTAAAGAAAACAAATCATTCTATAAGAGTGAAGCAAGTAAAATTCATACATAACAGTCCAGATTAGCTGCTGTAAAATAACCAGAGAATATGTCTGCAAATATGTGACTCTTCACAGGATCCAAGTGACTTGATTTGAATGAATTCTCAGGGGAAGAACAGAGATTCAGCTACAAATAGGCAAACTCAAATCTAGCCAGTTGTACTATTCATATATTTTGTATGAAAAGTGTATTAGAATACCATGTAACTAGTTTGATGCTAATTTAATAATTAATGATAGCTATGTCAAATACTTAAAACCCAACTCTTCTAAATTTATCATGTGTATTAATTAAAGCCATTTTCACAACAATCCCAAGAGAGGAGTGTTGTTATTAACCACACTTTCATGATGAATAAATTGAGGCACAGAGAAGTTTAGTTACTTATCCAGGATTCCAATCCAGTAAAGGATAGAGCAGGATTCAAATCTAGGTTCCAGAGTAGGCACACATAAATACCACACTATACTGCCTCATTTGATATGGGCCACTCTCTTATGCTATAGCTCTTCAGGATTGGGAAATGCTGTTTGTTCAGCACCTGTTCTCATTCCTACTGTGGTGTAGGAATAAAGTGAGGGTTTATTGGAGAGAAGGAATCAGAAAGCAGGGTCTGTCCATTATTCATATGGCCAACTACTGTCTAAAACAGAAAGGGGCCAGATCATGAGGAAAAGAGAGTATTCTGCCATTCATTCATCAGTCATGCTAGGAAAAATAATACAGAAATAAAATATGCAGTTTCTGCCCTCCAGGGCCATCATACTTCTTAGGATAGCAAGCAAAGTTTATATGGATAAAATCCTTTTAACAGGGTAGATTCCATATTAATCTTAAATGAGCATGGACCTAATAATGGAGCTTCAAAATATATGAATCCAAACTTGATTGAACTGAAAAAGGGAAAGAGATTCACCATCAGAGTTGGCGATTTCAACATGCCTCTCAGTAATTGACAGAACAGACAGAAGTCAAATACTTAAAACCCAACTCTTCTAAATTCTCTCTTCTAAGCAGAGAGAAGCTCTGAAAGTATCTACCACTGGGCATCACTGACATGTATAGAGCACTATACTCAAGCAAAGCAGAATATAATTCTCTTCAGGAGCACTTGGAACATTCACCAAGAATGACCATATCCTGGGCCATAAAATGAGTTTGAGCATGTATAAAAGGAGTAAAATCCTACATTTGCACTCCTCCTGGCTGTGAAGCCTCTTCCATCTGGGTGCAGGCAGAAAGAACTAGAAAGGGACAAGCCTGCATTACAGAATGAGAGGCAATAAATATTTGCAATTACATACAGGCCTGAACAAAACAACGTCAGAAAGATTGTGGAGGAGTGGAAAATTATGAGAAATGTGGAGATGTAGTGCTTGTAGGGAGTAGGGCAAGTATATGAGTTAGAAATCATTCCATGGTTTCTGGCTTAGGAAATTGAGTTGATGATTATTTGATTTACCAATAATATAAATACAAGACAAAAATAAAAATGTGCAATGAATCTATATGTCTGTATATCTGTGCATGTGTGTGTGTGTGTGTGTGTGTGAATTTGCAGAAATGTCGTTAGTTTAGTTGTTGTCTTGTCTGTTCAAGAGAATATCAGTTTGAACACACATAAAATATCTTTCCCAGAAAGACAGCTTTCAAAGTCAAGAACATATAGACGACAGACAGACCCAAAGTTATGAATGAAGAGCTAGAACGGAGAAAATGACCAGCCCCAGAACAACTCTATTAACATGAACATTTCAAGGGTGAGCAGAAGATGAGAAGCTTGAATAGTTATACTAAAGAAATTCCAGTAGAAAGTGATTATTGGTTTTTTTCCCTTAACGAACTTTGTGCTCTCTTTCTTGATGGTAGAGCTCTGTCCACCCCTTTTTGAGAAAGAGAGAGAGAGAGAGGAAAAGAAGGAAGGAAAGAAGGAAGGAAGGAAGGAAGGAAGGAAGGAAGGAAGGAAGGAAGGAAGGAAGGAAGGAAGGAAGGAAGGAAGGAAGGAAGGAAGGAGAAAGGAAGGAAGGAAGGAAAAAGAAAACAAGAGAAAGGATGAAAGCTGCATGGAAAGAAACAAGTCTCCCTACTTCTAATAGATATTGTCATATCTGGTTTTCCTCTTGCCAAACACACACAACCTGAAGTGGGACAAGCACAAAATTTGAACATGGCAAAATTGAAAATGAAAAATTATTATGTCCTCAATGATATATGAACTTATTATTGACAAACCATGAACACTTAGTATATTGGGATTTCTTGTTAAGTGTGTGGCTATTAAATGAGACAGTATAATTTCCTTTTAAAATGAGATTTTCTCATTTTTACATAGGTTTTCTGAAAGTTAAAGACAAAGATATCGCTAACGCAATAGAGCAGTATCACAGACATACAACTGAAAACTTGCTTAAAGGAGAAAATAGGTTAACTGAAAGTTTATTGGTGATTTTCATATGAGCAATTTCAGTGTAATTCATATGAATGCAAGATAAATTTCAGTAGATTTAGGGTGAATGAAGGTGAGACAGGATGTGAAAATCTAGATTTCATATTATCTGTTACAGAGTTTGGGCTGTGAATAAAAAGAAATTGGGTAGAAGCTAGATTAGGGTTATAATAAAGACGTTTTGTTTTATTTAGGTGTTCAGATTTTTCATTGTTGTTTTTATTTTTGTTGGTTTATTTTGTTGCATGTTTGTTAATGGGGTACCTTAGCATGTTTATGTGCCAAGGGGAAAAGTTTGCTAGAGAGAGAGTACTTGGCCTAAAAAGATGGTGATATTAGTGGTACATAGTGTAATTTATATGAATGCAAGATAAATTTCAGTAGATTTAGGGTGAATGAAGGTGAGATAGCATCAGGAAAGGATAGCTCCAAAAGGAGAGGTGGAAGGATTGGCTTTCTGTCCTCATAAACTACCCCATTTTGGATTATCTCCTTGCACTCCAGATTTTTCATATAATAACACTTGAACACTCCTCATCAGAACACTCTTTTTTCCTCAAAGGAATTAGGGTACTTGCCCCTATTAATTCTACCACCCTTGTCAACACCTCTAACATTGTAGGTGTTAGTGAAAATCTGGAGGACCTGTCAACTTCTCCTGAAAACGTTTGAAGCACCAGTGACGTAATCTGATAAACACTGTCATCTCTATTTACTCTTGGCTGATGCCAGTACCTGTTTCAATGGAAAGGATACTGGCTAATGAAATACAAATTGTATATCTCAAAAAGTTCTAGAGATCTGCTGTACAACATTGTGTTTACAGTTAACAATACTGTATTATACACTTAAATTTTGTTAAGAGGGTAGATTTTTTATGTGCTTTTGATCATAATAATAAAAAAAGATAACCCAACTATCCCAGTACCATTTATCTTAGAATACTTCATGCAGTATTATTTGGTACTTATATTGGGGCCAAACTCTGAGCTAGATGCAAGAAACTGAAATACAAATATAATACAACCCTAAATGTGCTCCAGATCTTAGCCTTATATGGAAGCCAGACCTATAAGTATATAATTTTACTTTCATATATCTGTGTGTATATACACCTAACATAATAAATATCTGAACTACCCATTAGAATATAACATTAAATAAAAGACAAAAAGTTGCCTCTGCCTAGAGAATCGAAGAAGGTTCCTGAATAATAGGTTGTGAGTAGAAACATTTAAAAAAATGATTAAAGAATATCTTCATAATAAATATGGTGAAAACAATTCCAGGTAAAGAAATAGTGTGAGTAATACAGTGTAGTCATAGAAATACAAGTAATTTTGATATTTTTAGGCCATAATTTGCCAGGAATGGCATGAGAAGAGATGAAGCTAGATGCTTATGGTAAAGGTCCATTTTTAACTTGCTAGAGAACTTGTATACTTACAGTGGAAGGAGGTATATAAAAGGCTGTTAAGAAGAAAAATTGGTTACTATTCTATTTAATGATGGGAAAGACAGATTCAAGTGGGACTAAGACTAAAGAAGAAACCAATGTTGCTGTAATGCAAACAGTTCATGCACTAATTAAAAGGATATGAAGCATTCTAAAAATAATTTTGGAGGCACAATTTCTATGATTTTCCTTAATTGATTAAAACAGGAAAGTGAAGTTTAGTAAGTGACTCCTGGATATTTTGGTCAGTAACTTGGTGGAAAACAGTACCATAAATGGAATAGGAGATACAAGGGGAATAGTTGGGATTGGGCAAGAGGAGGAAAAAAATAAATCTATTGGAGCATATTAAACATAAATTGCTTACAGGACATCTAAATAATACTATCCAGTAGACATATAGGTAATATGTGTCTGAGGAACAGGAGATGTCAGGACGCTTGTATAAACTTGAAAGTCATTAGCATATAGATGGTAGTGAAAATGATGAAAAATAAATTCCTGTAATTGATAAAAGCAGAGGTTAAAGATTAAATGGTGGGACCACCAACATTAATGTGTGAATGGAGAAATATCTGTTAAGAAAACTAAGAATGGAGAATAGAGAGATCCAAGATGGTGGAGTAGATAAACACTGTGCCTGTGTCCTTCCATGAACAAATTAAAATTACAACTAAATCATAGAATAATCAACCTGGAGAATCATCTGAAGTCTAGCCAAACAGAAATCCTGTAACTAAAAACAAAGTAGAAGCCATGTGGAGACTGGTAGGAGGGCCAGAGACGCATAACAGGCCACAAACCTCCCTGTGGTAGTTGAGAATCAGGAAAGTTATCTCAGCTGCAGAGGTTCCCTCCAGAAGAGTAAGGGAGCCCAGCCCTCCACACCAGGCTCCCCAGACTAGAATACTGGTGCTGGGAAGAAGAGCCCCCACAATATCTGGCTGTGAAAAACAGTGGGGATTCCTAACTGGTCAGGTGAGATGTAAGGCTGTGGGAAACCCAGACATCCTCTTAAACGGCCCGTGCACAGACTCACTCGCTCGCAAGCACTCACCTTGGGCTCCAGTGGAGGGATGGTGACTCAGGGGCCTCAGAGACATACAGGAGAGCAGACTGAGGGGTGTGGCTTCAGAGTAAGGACTGGAGGAGAGTCAGCATTTTCCTGGTGAGGGATCCTTTTCCCATGCAGCCAGCAGGCAGGCACCATCTTTCCTATGTTGAGCCTGCCCCCACAGGCCAAATCTGAATCTGATTGGCCTGTTGAGCTCTGCTGCTCCACCCTTCTGACTCAGCTGGGACTCCTCCCTACCCAACTCATGCACAGCTGGAGGCACTTTCTCCAGCCCCTCCCAAATTGCACTCTTTCTTGCAAAACTATAGGAGTCCACAGGCCCCAGACAGGCAGAGACTGGCCTCATTGTGCTCTGAGATTTTTGCTGAGCCACCCCAGGCTCAGCACTGGCTCCAATCCAGAGTCTACATTAACCTGGTGACCACAACTCTTCCCACTCTAGTGACTCTCTGAGACATTGCCTCACCTAACTGGCATACTGCATGAGGCTTTATCAGTGGCTGAAACTTAAGGGAGCTGGCAGGTGATAGCAAGCCTCAGGGTTTCCTTGCTTTTTACAGAGTTACCCCAGGCATGGTACTGGTGGCAACCACCCTGAGTTCACAGTGTGGCCTCTCCCATGCGCCTCCAGGTTTAGCACAGGTAGTGAAAAACTCTGGATCACTTTGTAGCTCCTACTAGGTAGCCCCCAGCCAGTCACAGGCAGTTGCTGACCTGGGCCTGCACTGGAGCCCCTCCCAAGATACCCCAGAACCAACATACTTGGAGGTTGGCTTCCAAACACAGCAGAGCACTGCCCAATTAACCTCACAAGTGGCACACACAAAGCATAGTCTCAACAGGCACCAGAGCTTGCTGGAGCAAATCCCACTCAATGGGGTAAGCCTCCTGCACAGCAGCCCATCAGCTGTGGATGTGGCCAAACCCCTAAGCCAATCAGCCTGAGGGTCAATCTGACCCACTGATGTGCCAATAGCAATCAAGGCTCAACTATAACAAGAGAGCACACATAACCTGCACAAGGGATATTCCTGGAGCACCCGGCTCAGGTGACCAGGGAAGCTGTGCCACAGGACACCTACTATATAAGGCCACCTGGCCAACACTGGGAGACATAGCAGATCTACCTAATACCTAGAAACAAACACAGAGAGGGAGCCAAAATGAGAAAACAAAGACATCCCAAATGAAAGAAGAGGAGAAAAATCCAGAAAAATAACTAAATGAAATGGAGGCAAGCAATCTATCAGAGACTACTTGGCAGGGACATAGGGAGTTAATGAACACGAAGCTCTGGCTACTGCTTTTGCCATGTTATAAAGTTCTTTGTTGCTGACTCAGGTGTTCACGTCTTCCGCTTGCCTCCATGACAATAACAAGCTGGCTTGTGACCTTGCAAGTAGGGCAAAATCTCAGACACTGGACACTTCGGGCAGTTTTGGTGATGAGGATGGGATAGAAAACCAGAGGAAAAGTTTTCTGGAACTATGAAGAAACGTGAAGACCCTGAGGGCTAGGTTAAAAGACATAAGAATACTTCTCAGGATTTGGTAGTGAATGCTCTTGCCCAGTTGGGTGTGAGAAGGAGAAGTAAGGATACTCCACTTCCCTATCTATTCCTATTTCCTATCACTTTCCTATGCAGGAATGTTTAGAGTATGAGCAACAAGAGGTGGGATTGAAACTAACCACTCAAATGGAATCTTGGTTGTGGTTCACTCTTTATGCAATGAAAGGCAGAAGGGATGGTATCATGACAGAGGGAAGGGAGCCCCAACACTCTAGCTAAATAACAGTATAAATGCAACTGCCAACTCAAAAGGTTTTCAACACTGAAACAGAAAAATCCACAAGGAGATATACTGCTTTCAGGAAAAATGTTTATTTATTGAGCAGAACAGGCAGCTTCTGGACACTGGAAGTAAATGAAAAGCCTCCCTTAATGTTGAGGAGCCACACTCTTCCCTAGAGGACTCCTAATGACTCCCACTTCCTCTACACCTACTCTAGATGTTTTTAAAACAAAGCCTAACAAACTGGGGAACATCAGAGAGAGAAGGGACTAGGTAATCAACCATTCCAATTTGCCTGGGATTGAAAATTGTTCCCAGGATGTTGGACTTTCACTGTTAAAACTAGGAAAGTTCAGGGCAAACCTATGTGAACTGCTCACTCTAGGGATTCAAACTCTGTTGGATATGAATTTCCAAAACACCATCTTACTTTGTCCTGTGAGGAGAAGAGCACTGTGTGTAAGAATGGCCAAAAGTGCTCTCTGGATGCTGAGAAGTGCAAAAGGAAGAACATTGATCTTGGAGCCAATGGAGAAAAATGCCTGCCTCACTGCTCTACCACAGGCTAGGTTCTGCTGCCCTCTTTGAATTCTCAGGACTCTCAGCCAGGAGATACGATTTCCTGTGATTATTACAGACCCTAATACACAGAAGTCCTCGTTCTGTGTTTCCATGGAAGAAGGAGAGGAAGCACCTGAATTCAACTAAGAAGGTCTGAGAAAGTCCCATAGTGAGGGATAAATGTTAACAAATTACAAGCTCACTTAAAAAACATGTAATTAAAATAGAGTGGAAATATTGCAATAATTGAATTTGTAATGAAAAACCTTTAAACAAAGGAAACTCCAGGTCCAGAACTCTTCACTAGTGAATTTTATGAAATATTTATTGACAAAATAATACAAATTATACAATATTATTTCCACAGTAAGAGAAGAAACTTCTGTTTTGTTTTGTTTTTTGAGAAGAAACTTCTTAACTCATTTTATGAGACAAGCATTACCCAGAAATGTAAATCAAAGATATTACAAGGAAATAAAATTACAGACCAGTAGCCTTCATGAACATAAGCAAAAACATACTCAACAAAATATTATCAAAGTGAATCTAGCATTATGTAAAAATGGAACTATGTCATGACCAAGTTGGATTTATCCTAAAAATAAAAGACTTGTTCAATATTCAAAACTCAATGTAATAAGCAACATTAAAGAATTTTTTAAAACATGAATATCTCACTAAATGCAGAAAAAGTATTTTACATAAATTAATATTCATTCATTCAGTAGAAGAGAATTTCCTAAACCTGATCAAATATATCTACAAAACATCTCTAGTTAACATTATACTTACTTGTGAAAGATTGAATGTTTTTTTCCTAAAATCAAACATAACATAGAGATGTTCCATCTTACCTCTCAGAGCGTAGCTAGAGCCATAAGGGTAGAAAATGAAATAAAGACCACACAGATTACCAAAAATAAAAAATAAAATAAAATAGTCTTTATTTACACATTACATGATTATTTAAATAGAAAATCCAAAGGAATCTACAAAAAAAAAAGCTAATAGAACAAACAAAAGAGATTTTCAAGTCATTTAAAAATCAATTGCATTTCTATAATATTGGCAGTGAATGATTAGAACTTGAAATATTTAAAAAGTGCTGTTTTCAATAGTAGCAAAAACCATAAAATTATTATGCATAAATCTAACAAATGATGTGAATGATCTTTATGTCAAAACCATAAAACATTGATAGAAGAATCTCTGATGAAAGAAGACCTAAATAAACATGGAGGTGTGCTCTGTTCATGAACTGAAAGAAGTCAATAAGGTGATATTATCAGTTCTCCCAAATTAGTTTATACCTTTAATGTAATTTAAATCAAAATCACAGCAGGATGTTTTGTAGAAACTGACAAGATGTTTTAAATTTTTATGGAAAGTCAAAGGAACAGAATAGTCCAAACAATTTTGAAAAAGGGAGAACAAAGTTGGAGTATTTACACTACCTGACACTAACTCTTAGTATAAAGTTATAGTATCTAAGTCAATGTGGTATTGGCAAAAGGATAGATTCATACATTAGTAGAACTGAAAAAGATAGCCCAGAAATAAACACACTACATATTGTGAATTGAATTTCTGCACTTTGTCAAAGCAATTAAGTTAGGGAAGAAAAGCAGACTTAACTAGGCAGAAGAAGAAATCAGCAAACTTGAAGATAAGCTCCTTGAAATTATTGAGTCAGAGGAGCAAAAAGAAAAAATAAAGAAGAAAAGTGAAGATAGACTAAGGGGCTTATGGGGCACAATCAGGCAGGCAATATACACATTAAAGGAGTCCCAGAAGTAGGGGAGAGAGAGAGAGAGAGAGAGAGAGAGAGAGAGAGAGAGAGAGAGAGAGAGAGAGAGAGAGAGAGAGAGACCGGGAGTCTATTTGAAGAAATAATGGCTAAAACCTTCCCAAATATGAGGAGATAAATAGAAATAAAAGTTTCAAATGGTGTAAGAATTTAAACTAGAATAAATTCAGAGAGACCTACAACTACACACTTCGTAATCAAACTGTCTAAAGTCACAAACAGAGAATCTTGAAAATGACTTTACATGTAGTAAAGCTCCTATTAGATTATCAGTGGTTTTCTCAGCAGAGAGTTTGCAGGGAAGAAGGGAAAGGGATGATATACTCAAACAGCTGAAAGAATAAAACTGACAGCCAAGAAAACTATATTTGGGAAAACTGTCCCTCAAAATGAAGGAGGAATTAAGGCTTGCTGAGGTAAACAAAAGCTGAGGTAGTGCATCACCACTAAACCTGACCTACCAGAAATAGTGAAGGGATGAATGGACACCTTCCAAATGAAGCAAAAGGATGATAAATAGCAACATAAAACCATATAAAAGCATAAAATAATAGTTTATACTGGTAAATATATAGACCAGTATAAAATCCAATAATATTGTAATTTGGTGTGTAAGTCACTTTCAAATATTGTATAGGATTTAAAAATGAAACCATAAAGAGCAATTATAAAATATGTTAATATATAGAAAATATTTTTAAAAAGGTAATGTGTCACCAATAACATAAAGTAGAGGAAGGGAGGGGTAGATGAAAAGGAGTAGAGTTTCATATGCAATTGAAGTTGTTATCAGTTTAATGTAGATTATTATAACCTTAATATTTTCACTGGTTGCAATGATAACCAACAGAAAACATCTATAAAATACACATAAATGGAAATGGTAAACAAATCAAAATATATTAATAAAATTTTTTTAAAAAACACACAAAAATGGCAGCAGGAGAGGAAAAAAGAGACAAAGAAAGATACAAGACAAAAATATTAACCAAATGTTGATAGTAAGTACGGACTATCAGTAGTTACCTCAAAATAAATGGATTAAACACTCTAATTAAAAGACAAATTGGCAGAAAGTATTTAAAATTTCCAACTATATTCTATCTACAATAGACTCATTTTAGATCCAAGGACACATATAGCCTAAAAGTGAAAGGGTGCTCTGGGTGGTGAACACACAATGTAATTTATAGATGATGTGATACAGAATTGTACACCTGAAATCTATGTAATTTTACTAACAATTGTCACCCCAATAAATTAAAAAAAAATAATAATAATAATAAGTGAGCCCAAAAGCGGACTGCCCAGGCCTGCATCCCCTCCCCAGGGACCATCCAGGCTCATCCCCCTAGAGATAAATCAAGCTGTGCAAACACCCTTAGAAAGAGGATATAAGGCCCTAACCAGACTGATCTAGTTTTAATGCCTGTGCAAACTGCTGGAGCCTGTCCGTTGTTTGAACCCCAGCCTCAT
The DNA here is from genome assembly GCF_004115265.2 of Rhinolophus ferrumequinum. Classification (NCBI taxonomy): domain Eukaryota; kingdom Metazoa; phylum Chordata; class Mammalia; order Chiroptera; family Rhinolophidae; genus Rhinolophus; species Rhinolophus ferrumequinum. The sequence continues at coordinate 7,366,326 of NC_046288.1, forward strand.
TATAATACAATTAAAATAAAATGAACATTATGGATTGCCCCCGTCCCATCGTGGGTTTTTCTATATGCAGTCTGGGTAAGAACATGTGCAGAAAGAAACTGTATAACCAACATATGTCAATCAAATGACCTCAGTCTACGTCACATCTCCTATAAGAAAATCTACCTACCCTTTCCTATATAAGAAAAAGCTAACGTGAAGTTAAGTGCACTTGTCTGCCCCCAGCAACTTCTCTGCCAGAGCCTTTCTTCTCAAATAAACTTTCTAATTTATAAAAAAAAAAAAAAAAAAAAAAAGTGAAAGGGTGGAAAAATACATTCTATGTAAACAGGAACCTAAAAAGAGTAAGAGTAGCCATACTTATATCAGACAAAATAGACTCTAAAACAAAAATTGTCACAAGAGAACAAAAAGGGTTATTACATAATGACAAAAAGCATGAATTCACTAAGAAGGCATAACAGTTAAAAATACACATGCATGGAGGTGGCTGGTTAGCTCAGTTGGTTAGAGCATAGTGCTAATAACACCAAGGTTGCCAGTTCGATCCTTGCATGGGCCACTGTGAGCTGTGCCCTCCTTAAAAAAAGAAATACATGCATTTAACGTTAGCTCTCATATATATATGTACAAAGCAATACAATACTAGCAGGAGACTTCAGTAGTTCACTTTCAGTAATGGGTAGAACAACCAGGCAAAATATCAGTAAGAGCACAGGGAATTTGAACAATATTATACCAACTAAATGTAACAGACATATATAAAACACTATGTAACAAGAGCAGAAAACACATTCTTCACAAGCACACTTAGAACATTCTCCAGGATGGACTACATATTAGGCCACAAAACAACTCTTAACAAATTTAAGAAGATTGAAAGTGTATAAAGTATCTTCTCCAACTACAATGGAATGCAATTAAAAATCAATAGCAGGAGGAAAATACAGAAAAATGTGGAAATTAAACAACTTACTCTTAACCAGTGAGTCAACGAAGAAAGCACATAGCAGAATCTTTCTTTTTTAAGGCTGAATAATATTCCATTTTGTATATATACTACAATTTCTTTATCTATTTATCTGTCAATAAACACTTAGGTTGTTTCCATATTTGTGTATAGTGAATAATGCTGTAATAAATATGACAGTACAGATATATCTTCAAGGTTTAATATCATTTCCTTTGAGTGTACACCCAGAAATGGGATTGCTGGATAATATGGTAGTTCGACTTTCATTTTTTTCAGAAACTTCCATACTGTTTTCCATAATGGCTGTACCAATTCACATTCCCATCAACAGTGTATGAGGGTTACCTTTGCTCCACATCCTCTCCAACATTAGTTATTTATTGTCTATTTTGATAATAGTTATTCTAACAGGTGTGAGATGATATATCATTATGTTTCTGATTTTTATTTCACTGATGATTAGTGATGTTGAGCACCTTTTCATATACATGCTGGACATTTATACTTCTTTTAAAAATGTCTATTCAGTTCCTTTGCCCATTTGTTGATTGGGTTTGGTTTTTGGCTATTGAGTTGTAGGAGTTCCATACATATTTTGCATATTTATCCCTTATCAGATATATGATTTCCAAATATTTTCTCCCATTTCATAGATTGCTTTTTCATTTTATTTATTCCTTTGCTGTTCAGAAACTTTTTAATTTAATGCAGTCCTACTTGTTTATTTTTGCTTTTATTGCCTGAGCTCTTAGTGTCAAATTAAAAAAAAAAATTCCCAAGGCCAATGTTAATGAGAATTTTTTCCTAATTTTTTTCTAGGACTTTTATGGTTCAGGCATTACATTTAAATATTTAATCTATTGTGAATTGATTTTGTGTATAGTGTAAGATAAGGGTCCAATTTCATTCTTGTGTGTGTGGATATCCATTTACCCAACAAAATGTATTGAAAAGCCTATCCTTTCTCCATTGTGACACTCTTATTGAAATTTCGTTGACTGTACATTTTGGGATTTATTTCTGGGCTCTCTTTTCTGCTACAATTGTTCTACATTTCTGTAGAGATCGAATATACAGCATGATGACTATTATTAATACTATATTGAATACTGGAAATTTTATAAAACAGTAAATTTCAGGTACTCTCATCACATAAAAATTATAACTATGTGTGGAGAGCATATGTTAATTAGCTTAACTGTAGTAATCATGTCACTATGTATACGTATCACCATTGGGTACTCTCTAAATACATAAAATATTTATTTAAAAAAATAAGAACTATTCAATCTAAAACATATTTGTTGTAAAATTGCAATAGACGATGGCTTGTAACTGAATGAAGGGAGTCTCTAATATGTTTTCGCACACAAGGGAGTACAGTCATTAATGGTGACAATGTGATAAAAATCATACAAACAGATATGCCTTGATATACAGAATTAAATACTATGTGTAAACTAATGTATGCAAAATTTAACTGAATATAAAATATGCAAGAAACTAAACAAAAGCTATGAGTGAAATCTGTTCAAGAACTCAAGCCTTTCAATACAGAAATGTTTACTAAGAAATTTATGACAATATAAAATAATTTTTCTCAAATATAAAATTAAATATGAGAAGCAGTCACACATGTCTAAATCTCTCCCACACAAAAAGACATATATATACAACAAAATAAAATTGTATGAACACACAATCAATACATAAAACATAGCACAATACAAACTTAATTTACAATAAATACTACTTTTAACCATCTGACATTGACCAATGTGAACACTAGGATTGTATTACATACGATAGAGTAACCACATTTCTTAGAATGTGGACCCTAGACTTAGGAAGATCTGCTTTCAAATACAGATTCCACCCCCTTAAAATTTGTAAATTTTTGACATTTTACTTAACCTCTCTTTGTCTCAATTTCTTTGTAAAATTGAAAAAGTACACATCTAACAGTATTATTAAGATTTAATAAGATTACATGTGCTTTAATGTTGTATCTATATATAGTGAGAGCAAATTAAATATATGTTTTTAAAAATGAGATTTAATATAAAGTAATTCTATGAAATTCTTATAGCATTAATTTTTAGCTAATAATAAAATCATCAACAATTTGTAGTAAAAGTGCATGAGCTTTGGATACAAAAAGGCTTACAGACTAAGTCTGGCTTTCTTCACTTACTGTCTTGGATAAATTAATTAGCCTATATGAGATTTAGTTTTCTCATATGCAAATTGTGAATAAAAGAATTTGCACTGAAAAAACTTTTGAGAAATTCAAAATGAAATAATTTAAAAACAAAAACTACCGGGAATGAATGGTCAGCCAATTTTTTTCTATAAAAAAAAAAATAATGTTGATAGTGGGAGAAATTGAGCAGCCTTTTCTCAGCGAATGGTCGATGATGGGATTAGCACACTATAATGCATATAAAACAGTGTTTAAGATGTCTTTGATAATTCTACGTGTGTGAGTTGAGCGTTATTTCAGTGAATGAATATAGTGCATATAATACAGTGTTTAAATACCCATGTATATAAGATGTTTCTGAGAATTAAACTTGCACGTAAAGTCGAGGAGTGTGTTATTTCAGTAAATGGATGTGACGACACTATACTTCTTAATAAATGGCCTTTAAAGACACATGTATAAGATATTTCTAAGAATGATATATGAAGAACTAGTTGAGAATAATGTATGTCAGTGAATGGATGTGGTAACAAACTGTAATGCATGTAAAAACAAAGTTTAAAATGCATGTATAGAAAACAATTCTAAGAATGCTACTGGATGGTAAAGTAGAAAAGAGTGCTTTTTTAGTGAACAATGTAATCACCACACCTTCAATATACAGTCATGTGCTGCTCAATCATGGGAGACATTCTGACAAATGTGTCGTAGGCAATTTTGTCATTGTGTGAACATCATAGAGCACACTTTCATAAAGCTAGGTGGTATATAGCCTACTACACACCTAGGCTATATGGTATACCACTGTCATATATATGGTTAGTCATTGACAAAAACGTTGTATGTGCTGCATGAATGTATATAAAATAATGTTTCAAAACATAAAATGTTTCTAACAATGTTACTTGGCATAAAAATTTGAGAATACTGTTGTTTGGGTAATTGGATGTAATCACCACACTGTTACACGGAGTATTGTCATGATGATGATTTATGGCACACTTTAAAACACACCTTCTATCAGCGGTAGCTCACACCCGACTGACTGCAGCAAACAAGCTGAAACTTGTCACACACTGTTACTAAGGTTTGATGCACCGCTTCCTGTATTGAAGACCCCTGCCTTTCCGTTGAATGGCACTTGGTAGCAGCACTTACCGTATTTTGTGATCACAATGGAAAGACTCCATGTCACACATTGCTTCTGGTATGGCAATTTCTGTCAAATATAAACCTTACGGTGTGTCCTCATCCACGTTATGCACCAGATCTGGCACCATACAACTTCTGGCTCTTCCCCAAAGTCAAAATGACCATGAAAGGTAAATGTTTTGAATCAATTCAGGAAATCGAGGCAACCACAACAGCGCAACAAAAGACACTCATGAAAAAGGACTTTCACAACTGCTTCAGAAAGTGACAAGAACAATGGGATAAGTGTGTTCGAAGAGAAGAGGAGTATTTTTAGGGGGATTAATGACAAAGTATCTTTTTCTGTAATAATTTTGTTTTACTTAAACATTCATCGTATTTGGTGATCACACCTCATATGTTGCATTGTGTGTTCACCACCAGAGTCAGTTCTCCTTCCATCACCGTATATTTGACCCTCTTCTCTCTTCTAACATCCTTTTCCCTTCTAACCCTCTGGTAACCACTAAACTGTTGTCTGTGCTCACGAGTTTTTTTAAAAAACCTCTCCTTGCTATATCCCCTCAGTGGTCAAATTTCCAAATTGGCCTGTATATTTCTGATAGCTCTTTCCTTTTCCCTCTTAGCTTTGGCCAATGAGAGCTAAATCACTTTTATATAAATCACTTGTTTATAAATGGGAACTTGTCAACAGCAGGAAGATTTCTATCTATGATATGGTAAAATGCTTTTGTTTGTTTGAGTTTTAAAATAAAGCCTATTTCCAAGGCAAATTTTGCTTTCCTGCATTGTTTTGCATTAATTGGAAAACAACTCGGATGTGAAAAAATATTTGGAAAAGAAAATGTTGCCTTGAGCAAATGATGTTTTCACAAATGTTTGCCATAAGTGCTTAACAGAGAGCTGTGCCCTCTACTGTTACTTTAGAAGTATCATCATGTAAAGTGAAATCTTAGAAAATTGAGTTCAAAATGTTTTCATTCAGGGAACTGCTTGACTTGCAAACATGTAAAACTCACCCTACCAGTGTCAACTGAGGGCATTCCTGCTGGGGTTGCAGTGGAAAGAGGTGATATACATACAGGAACAAAAGCACGTGAACGTGTCCCCATCACCTGCTCCCTCTGTACACCTACAACCCGCCCAGGACCTCCACGAAGCTAAGCAGGAGCCCCACTCCGAGGTGGAGACCCCGAGGGGGCCGTGGCTGGCAGAGGGGTCATGAGCACAGGCGGATGGTCTTGCTGGATGTCCAGACGTGACTGACCCTCCTGCCCCAATCTTCAGAACTCTGGGCTCCTGGGGTGCTCAGGGCCTGTAGACTGCTGCTTCCCCTCCCCACATGCAGGTCCCAGGTCTCCAGGTCTCCACTCCTCCCCCCACCCATCCCCAACAGCACCATTTCCTAGGCCCTGCCCTGCAGCAGCCACCCCCACATACTTCCCTCCCCCAGGCCTTCAGTCCTTGGTGGGCTCTGAGCCTGGCCCCCACTCCCACGCAATAACAGGAAGTGCTTCCTTCTGGGGTGGAAGGGAAGCTGGGAGACTAGAGTTGTGCCCTTTCCAGAACACCCCGTCTCCCAGCCCTCCCTGACTTGGCTTTGGAGTTGTTTCCATGGTAACAGGACCTGATGTATAGCATGCAGTATATATCTATTAGAAATAAAATGCTTGTGGCTAAAAAACACATGTATTGCAAATATTGTGTAAATACAGCCTGTGGATCTATACCTTGTTGCTTCCATAGCTACCCTGTGTAGCAGCAGCTCTGCGGCCATCGCTACATTCTGCCCCAGCGCCGCATAGTGGAGAGTGGGGTCGCCATCCGCGTCCTTCATGTCTGGATCCGCTCCATGTTTTAGCAGGATTGTTGCACACTCCTCTTCCGGACACAGCACCACCTGCCAGGATGATGCCATTAAATAAACGGTAAATTCTGGGAATTCAAAGTAAGCATTCCGCAAGTTTCCTCAATTAGTTAGAGTTTAATGAGATAAATTCATTTTTATTCTAAACAATTAAATCAAATCTGTCTTGTGTTGACATAGTTGGCTACTGCATACCTTCATCAGAGCTGTCCTGTTCTCGTTGTCAGGGCGGTTCAGCTCTTCCTGCCCCCAAAGAAAGGAGAATCTGCAAGACGGATCCTTTCAGGGACTTTGCTAAACCTTTGTGTTTGCACCTTATGCCTCCCTGTTTGGTCCCAGAAAGATGACTGGACAGTCAATGACAGGTAAGATTCCTCACAGAAGGAACAACTGAAGCCAGACGGACGCAGTCGTGGGGACCAACAGGAGAATCCACGGGATTCACAGAGGTGGGCACAGCCCCCCACCTTCCTCAGGCTAAGGAGAGCCTCAGCCTCTGTGGCTGCATTCCTTCCCAAAACCTGCAAGGAAAGTGATTCTATGAGGTGCTCTCCATCTATTCATATGCATATAGGTTTTGTCCCTTGGGGAAGTTGAGACTTATGGTCCAGCTGTCTGCAGGCAAGGGTGATTGACTCGAGGTTTTCTATTATGATGTATAGAATTTACAGATCTTGAGATTGACAAGCTTTATCTCCTTTGCTTCCCCACCTAACTAATAAAAGTTATTGCGCAGGCCCAACCAGGTGCCACAGCCCAGACGTTGTGGCTGCGGGTCCCTGGGCCTCCACATTTAAAATCTATTCATGGCTGCTGTCTTTTCTTAACCCTGCGCCGCCCCCCTCGCTCCCCACAACTCTCATCGCGCAGGACAGGACAGCTTTGTACTTACCTGCTTTTTGAATAAGGCCTGTGAAACTAGAAATCTCTTTCTCTTTTCAGTATATATGTTAAGAAAGAAAGGAAATTTGCTCCTTTTGCCTCAGGATTTCACCAATTTATTCAGTCTAGAATGGCCAGAAAAGATCCACCTTTCCAATCCTTTCTTTAGTTGGTATTATATTCATTTGTCAATTTGTGACAACTGGACCAGTATTATTACAGCTGATCCTTACACTTTTTTTGTGATCCATACACTTTTTTTGCAGCCACCTTAAATCTGTCATTTAAATCCTTCAACTGAGTTTAGATTTAGTTAATCTGTTCATGAATAACCACACTACTGACAGTTCATTTTTGGCAGTGTCACGACACTTGTCTGTCCAATGATTTTGCCAATATTTGAGTATTTAATCATATTTTTGTCCTCATAAAACTGCGTAAAATATATAAAAATGAATTTACCAACAACCAGAAGCATAGATCATACAAACATAATACAATTACTAAACTTAGACATCATTAGACATTCTGAGAAACATCCTTACTTACTACATCAAGTGAAATAATAAAATTAAAGAGAATATATAAAACATTAGAAAAATCATGGAGGGTTATACTTAAAAATCAAAGATAAATCAATCAGTAATAGCTTTGACAAATTTCTTGGGATGAAATCCTTATGTTACAACACATTAAGACTATTATTACATTTTTATGCTTTTCAGTTCCACATACATTTGAACCTAAAAACCTATGAACTGGTGAAAATTGCCCCTTAATAACTACCTAAGCTTGCCATCTAGTGGTAAAAGTACCTACTGTCTTTCCAGTCTATCATTTCAAAAGGAAAAAAATCCAACTTTTACTATTGCGTTTTTCTGAGTTTTCAGAAATGGATTCCAGCAGAGAAAGACTATTTGTGATGCTCTGGAGAATATTTTGGCCCTTTTGTCACAAGCACTGAGTACAAGCTTTCGGTAGTGCTTCTATACATTATGTACCTCCTAAGTAGTGTACATAGCTGTTTCCAAGTGCAGAAATTTTTCGATCTTTGAAATTTAGCAAGTTACGATTCTACATGACACAATATTTTACTCTAGATGAAGAGTACTTTTCAGATTATGGTCCCAGGGTTATGGCTATTGTTACTGAAACTCTTGACGAGTAAGATAAAGACGCTAGGCAAAAAGTGGAAAATGTCTGGCAGATTTTGAAAAGAATGACTATGTAGATAACATTCTTACAGAGTATTAGTTATGAGAATAAGTGCAATATATATAACAGACAAGATGTACATAACAAGAATGCTTTTATAAACAGTATTTCCAATTTTTATGGATTTTCCACTTTTTATGTATGGTATTAATATTTCATCATCATATGAAATCATTTCCAAAAAGTGTGAAATTCCCCTAATGGTATATAAACAGGCATTTATATATTTTGATCAGTATACTGCAATATTAGAAAACACTTTTTGAAGTGTCATTGTTGCATCAACAGCTATGTTCATTGTTTCCTTAGTGTTAATTCCTCATCCATTGTGTTCCCTGTGGGTAACTTTTGCCATTGCTTCTGTGATTGTGGGAGTAACCAGTTTCATAGCATTCTGGAGCGTCAGTCTTGATTCCATATCCATGATTAATCTTGCCATTTGTATAGGGTTTTCTTTCCATTTTTCTGCACACATTTCCTATGCATTTGTTTACAGTGCTAAGCCCTTGGTAAACCTAAAACAACTGAGGTATTGTGTATGCTAGGATACCCAGTGTTACAAAATGTAACTTCAACAGTAATCGGGTGTGTGTTTTATCTGCAGCTAATGCATACATCTTCAAGACATTTTTAAAGATTATGTTTCTTGTTATGGTATATGGGGCTACCTGTGGCTTGATTCTTATTCCAGTATTCTTAACTTTTTATTTTTTAAAGGTTTGTTTGAATATCCACTAGCAAATCAAGGACCAATTATAGAATTCCTGATTGCCCCAATTCGAACAGGTAAAAATGCACGATTAAGAATAGACCAATGGGGTGATCACTGCATAAATTATATAAATGTCTAACTACTATGCTGTATACCTGAAACTAATACAAAATAATACTGAATGTCAACTGTTACTGAAAATAAAATAAATAACTAGGAAAACAAAGAATAGTCAATAAACTAAAAACAGAGGCATTTTTTCCTTGGCTTTGAAATTCCATTTTAAAATGTTATTTAAAATATCCTGAGAAAAAATAATTAGTCTTACATTAAAATATCTTTACTAAATTAGGAAGTGTTGTCATCTTTATTATGATCTATACAACCAAGTATAAAGTACAACTTTCCAGTTATTTTTTCCCTTTATTTCATCAATACAAGTTTATGCCTGGAATTCAAGTATTTTATACTATAAATGCAACATCACTTTTATTGTACTTCCAATATGCATTATTATGCAAAAGTTCAACTTACATTTTCTTGCAATCTGGGGCTTTGCTATGCATTCTTTTAGAGGTGTATTTTGATGAACTAAAGTTTTTAAAGTTTTGAAATCTAATTTATTTTCTTCTTTTGAAAATCACAAAAAAAGTTCATCTCAGTATTTTTCTCAAAACTAATAGTTTTAACTTTACATTTGATCCATAGACCTCTGTTTGTCAGAAAGTATGGATAGAGATTCGTTTTATTCCCACAATAGTTATCTAGTTGTCCCAGCATCATTAGTGAAAAGACAATCCTTTCACTAATTAACTTGGAACAACTTGGCACCTCAAAGAATCAATTGACAATTTATATGTGGCTTTCTTTCTTCTTTTTTTTTTTTTTTATTGGGGAAGGGGAACAGGACTTTATTGGGGAACAGTGTGTACTTCCACTACTTTTTTTTTCCAAGTCAAGTTGCTGTCCTTTCAGTCTTAGTTGTGGAGGGCGCAGCTCAGCTCTAGGTCCTGTTGCCTTTGCTAGTTGCAGGGGGCGCAGCCCACCATCCCTTGCGGGACTCGAGCAATCTTGTGGTTGAGAGCCCACTGGCCCATGTGGGAATCCAACCCACAGCCTTCAGAGTTAGGAGCACGGAGCTCCAACAGCCTGAACCACCGGGCCAGCCCCTGTGGCTTTATTTCTAATCATTAATCCACTTGTCTATAAAAGCTAGCAGCACACTGCCTTGATTATTAAAGCTGTACAGTAATTCTTGATATTAGGTTGTGTAAGTTGTCCAACATTTTTCTTCTTTTCCAAATTGTTTTTGCTATTCTAGGTTCTTTGCAATTAAACATTATTTTTAGAATCACTTGCCAATTTATCAAAGAAGACTTCTGGGGTCATGATTGGAGTATGGTGAATCTATTGATTAATTTGGGGAAAATACCTATTTTAGCAAAATGGAATCTTCCAATATATGAATCTGGTATATCTCTCCATTTTTTTATGTCTTTTTTAACTTATCTCAAGTATATCTTTTATAGATTTTGACAGATTTACTTCTAAGTATTTTTATTTTTATGGCATTTAATTTTTTCTATTCTTTTGTTTTAATTTTTATTAAATTTATTGGGGTGACAGACATTTTAAATAATATTTTTAAAATTCTTTTTCTATTCTTTTCTAGTACATAAAAATACAGTTGATTTTGGTAACCTTACCTTACATAGTGTAACCTGATTAGGTTCATTTATTAGTTCTTGCAGAACTAAAAAATGTAGTTTCTTTATCTATGCAATTATATAAAGGTCACATAAAGGTTATTTATTTATTTATGGAGAAAAAAATTAAACCCTATTTATTTTTAAAAACCAGACCACTACGAAAATATATCATAGTCCTGAAACAGCAGGCAGGTTATATTATCATTTCAGGTAAGAAACTAGTAAAAAGACAACAAGGTCCTTATCAAAATGGCAAGGTGCTAGAGCTGGAGCAGGAACACTGCACGTTGCAAAGGCCCCAGGCAAAAGTGGTATTTGGAAATAGGGAGCTGGCCCTCTTTTGCTCTAAAGGAGCCGCAGCTCACCTGAGTTGCTTACTTTTTCTCCTTTGACCTTCCTGTTGCCAAGGGATCGTCTCAGTAGCACTGTATTAATTCAGTATTGCTAAGTAAGCAATACTGGATGTAGGTTCCATTCCTGAAAACGAAGATTTTTCCAACTCTATTTACTTCATAACCCTGTTAAGCAGCCAACAGTTCCTCTTTCAGTGTTCATTCCTGGGTACTGGTATGTAGCACGATCAAAATCCTCTTTCCCTTCAAGGGAGTGTCACTGCAAGACTGTCCTGTCCCTTTGCTGCAGGCAGCCTCATCATGGCAGCCAGTGAGAGGGAAGGTCTGCTTCCCATACTCAGTGTGACATCACCTCTCAGCTCTTTGGAGAACTCCAGGCTGAAAGATGCAATATGTGAGAATTTTAAGAAATGAACATTCACATCTGATGGCCAGAAATGGATATCCAAAGGAATCTTTCAAAGTTCTTATCTAAACTCTCTCTCCCAACTCCACATCTTAAATTAACTTCATGCCCTTGTATATAAGACAAAATCAATCAAAACAAAAGACCCAGAAACCTTTCTTTCCCTTTACATTAGTGACCTCATGGATTTTGTTTTACAGCTTATGGAAACTGGTGTGGTGATGCTTCTGGTAAACAGGAAGTCGGCAAAAACAGAAACACCTCTCCTCACACGCCAGCAGATCCTTGGCAGGTTAGAGGAGCCTGTCAGCCCTGTGGTACCTGTGGACTAAGAAGAATCTGGTACCTGAGGCTCCGGATTGGTACGAGGGAGATGCCTGCCGCCAGGATAAGCCCTTGCCACAAGAAATTTAGGCTCTCAAAAACTCTCCGACCCCAATTTTAGCACCAGTTTTTCCATTTCATTTTCTAGGATTAAAACATAAAGGAACCAGTGTCTCGAGTCAAGTGACATGTGCCTTAAACTTGCTGCCACCCTTAATTTCTTCACTTATAAACTTTGCTTAAAAGACCAAAATTCTCATTCTTCCGAAGTAGATTCCTGCCCTCAGCCTTGATGGCCAATGGCAAAGACTTCTGTTCCTGAGTGATTGAGAGTGACTCCTTCATCTTCCTGGTCATGGCTGGAATGAGGTTCATGTGGTCATCCACACATTTGGTCGCTGCTGCTTCATCTGAAGCTCTTTACTCCTGGCATCTATTGAATCTTTGGCTGTGTCGTTGCAATGCGGGGTGCACCGGGCAGGCGGTCCTGGAACTTCTCCAACCCACTGGCCCCTAGGGCTGGGGCCTGAGCCAGAGGCGCACTGCAGCGCTCAGGGCACTGGAGCACCTGCTGCATGGTCGCCTGGCTGTCCTCACAGCAGCGGGCGCTGCACCGCAACATGAGGCCCTGCCTCTTCCGGATGTTCTCTCTCTCTAGACTCTTCACTGTGGAGTCCACCGCCTCCTGCACACGGAGCTGCTGCAGCTCCGCCATGGAGCCCCCTCGCTGCACCCCGCTCCTCCGGGGCCACCATGGACTCCATGCACAGGCTCCCGTAAAGGCCATTTTATTTCTTCCTATATAATCTTTCTTATTTGCCTTATTGTACTGGCTTGGACTGTCCAGAAAAATGTCGGAAAACATACTAAGAACAGACATCACTGCCTTGTTCACAACTCTACGGTAAACATGTTCAATATCTCATCAAGTATAATAATCACTTGAAGGTATTTCACAGCTGGTTCTATCAGGTTGAGGAAGCTCCGTTGTACTCCTAATTAGCTGAGCTAATTTAGGTATTGAATTTTGTCACGTAATTTTTGTCCATCTTTTAACATCATCATGTCCTTTTTCTATTTTAATCTGACTGTGGTAATTTATGTTGAATGATTTTTTTATTATTACACCAACCTGGCATCCCGAGGATGACTCACATTTGATCATGTCATATGATGATTTTCAATATTGCTCTGTTTTGTGACTATTTTGTCAATATTTGTTCCTGTGATCATGAGAGATATGGGTCTGTACTTCCATTTACTTGTAACGTCTTCCTCAAGTTTTGATATCAGGGTTATGTTGCCTTCAGGAAATGAGCTGGTCAATAATCCTCCTCTTCTATTTTCTGAAATTTATGATGTATAATTAATATCATTTCTTCATTTTTCCCTTAAATATTTTTGCAGAATTCACCAGTGAAATCATCGGGGCCTTCAGTTTTTCTGGGAAGGCTTTGTATTTCAAATTCATTTTCTTTAACAAATGTAAGACCATTCAGATGTCATGTTTCTTACTGGGTTAGTTGACGTATGTTTTTCTCTTACAAGGAGTTTACTCATTTTTCTAAGTGTCCAACTGATTATTTTTTATCATCATTTTAAAGCCTCTAGTGAGGTTCCCTGTGCAATTTTTGGTATTGGTCATTTGTATTTCTTGATCAAAGGATTATCGATTTTATTATATTTTTCCAAGAACCAAATTTTATTAATTTTTATTAATTTTTCTCTATTTTTTCTCTATTCACTAATTTGTAGACTTTTACTTTTTATTTCTTCTTGTTTTCTACTTTGACTTTAATTTTCTTTCCATTTTCAAGCTTTTTAATGTGGCAGTTCAAGCCATGGATTTAAACATTTATTCGTTTCTCTGAAAGACTTCAACGTTATACATTTTGTTTTAAATGCAGTTTTAACTACACCCAGAAATGTTCATACGATGTGTGTTCATTACCATTTATTTCAAAATAAGTTCCTATTTCCCTTGTGATTTCTTCTTTGACGAGGGCTCAAACAATGCCTTTACTTCCCCTTTCTTTTTAAAGAATACTTTAACTGGGCATAGAATTCTATGTTGACATGGTTATTTTCTTTCAGCACTTTGAAAATGTCATTCCATCGTCTTCTTGATGCAATGCTTGGATTAGAATTCAGCCTTCCCTGTTACGTAGTTCTTCTCTATAAAATCTGCCTTTTTTTTTTTTTGTTTGTTTGTCTAGGTACTTTTAAGATTTTCTTCATTATTGATTTTTCAGGAATTTGACTATGATGTGGTTGTGTATGTGTTTTCCATTCAACCTTCTCACGTATCTTTGAACTTTAAGACATGTTTGGAAATATTTTAGCCTTTATTTCTTCAAATGTTTTTCTGCCAAATTGTCTGTCTTCTCTCCTTCTGGTGTTCCAATTACAAAAAGGTTCTTATTTTTAGTTGGTTTATAAAATGGTAATATTCTTCAAGTTTGCATTTAATCATTAATGGATTTGAATTTGTTTATACCTTTCATCCATTGACAGACACCCAGGCTGCCTCCATATCTTGGCCATTGAAAACAATATTTTAATGAATATATGGATGCACATGTCCCCTCAAAGTAGCTTTTTTGGTTTTTTCAGATAAATACCCAGAAGTGGGATCAGCCACTCCCTGTGACTGGCAGGGCACTACCTGGAAAGAGCTACAAAGTGATCCATGGTGTGTTGTTGCCTGTGCTAGACCTGGAGGCATGTGGGAGAGGCCACCCTGCAAACCAAGGATGGCTGCCAACAGTACCAGGTACAGGGTAGCTCCAGAAAAAAGCCAGGACACTCTGAGGCTGTTGTCAGCTGCTGGTTCCCCTAAAGTTCAGCCACATAAAGCCTCCTGTAGTAGGGAGTTGGGTGTGTCAGGGTCTCAGTGAATCACCAGAGTGGAGCAAGCAGAGATCACCAGACCAATTGAGATTCAGATTTGGCCACGAGCATGGTGGGGGGAGGGCTCAACACAGAAAAGAAGCTGCCTGCCTGCCAGCTGCATGGGAAGAAAACCCCACACAGGGGAAATGGCAATTGTCCCTCCAGTCCTCACGCAGAAGCCACACATCTCAGTCTATCCCTGTATGTCTCTGACGCCGCTGGAGTCACTGTCCCTCCACCAGAGCCCAGATTGAGTGCCTTTGAACAAGTGAGTCTGTGTATGAGCCTTTTAAGAGGATCTCTGGGTTTCCTGCAGACTTCCATCCCACCCAGATGGTCAGAATCCCCACTGTTTTTCCCAGCCAGATGTCAGGGCTCCTTTCTCAGCACCAGTACTCTAAGCTGGGGTGCCTGGTATGGGACTGGAGTCCCTTGCTCCTCCAGGGGGAACCCCTGTGGCTAAGATATCCCTCCTAATGTTCAACCACTACAGGAAAGTTTGGGGCCAGGACGTTTCATGTCTCTGCCCCTCCTACCAGTCTCGATGTGGTTTCTTCTTTATATCCTTAGTTATAAAACTTCTGTTCAGTTAGACTACAGATGGTTTTCCAGGTTGACTGTTCTATACTTTAGGTGTAATTTCGATGTGTTCACAGGATGAGGCAAGCACAGCATTGATCTACTCCACCATCTTGGATCTCTTCCCATGTAGCTTTTATATATATAACATGTACATTAAAACCATGTGAAACATTCCCAGGAGATAAACACTAGGTAATTAACATTTATCTCAAAGCTGGCTTCTATCCAAATCATTGCTCTGCATTTATGAAGCAAGAAAATTCTCTTAAGTAAGTAGCTTTGACATACAGCACTCAGTTAAACCAAACTGGGTACTCAAAGTGGAAAAAGAGAGCCAAGGCTATGAACTACAGTCTCTTAAATCATCACCATCTACATTTAGCCTGAAGTCAATGTGACTGCTAGGAGTTCCCCAACCTGAGATTAGGGCTGTCTTCCCAAACTTAAGAGAAAATGAAAACAGCAATATTGTTTTCAAGTTAAAGCTAATACCAGCAATTATAATACTTGTGATCAATTTATAAACTAAAATGACTCCTGTTGTCTTTTGGACTCAGTATGGTAAAGGTTTTCTTTTTTTGTTCATATAGTTCCTAGAAAAGGGCCTAGTACTTCAGGATGAAAATCCTGAACCCGTGTAATGGACTCTGCTTCAAATGAATATGATCCTAAACACCTGGGCAAGAGTTTTTATCAAATTAATGGAATTTGTATCTATAAAATGAAATAAAATGCAAAATAGCTGAAGTTACAAATGCGCTATGCCAAAACATTTAACTCTATTTGTGGAGTGATACACAGAATTGCCTTTTCACATTATCTTAAGTGAGGTCTGAGGCAGACACTGCAGGCAGATGGAGGCGCTGGGGAGGTTGGCTGTTGCAAATGTGCCGCGGCAAAGGAACATATCTGGTGGTTTTAAAACCCTAAGGAGAAAAATAAACAGTTCATTATTATGGTCACTCTCTTAGAATTTCTTGGGGGAGGACCTAAATAAAGCAAGGTAGTTAATCTAAGTTTACATCAATAAAATCTCTCCATTTAAGCTCCTCCTATGTCACTCATGGCACCTGCTCAGGTACCATCCACCCAGAAATGAAAGGTATGAGGTGGAGGTAAACGCTGTCCCCGAGGAAGCAAAACATTCGTTTTGCTGCACAGTGCTGAGTACTAAATATAGCATTAAAACACAGAAAATTGTTCCATCTAACTCATCCCACTTACTTGGCAATCCATATCTTACTGGAGAAGGACTTCGGCTTTGAGATATCTGGAAAATATAAAAGTGTAATGTGAATCACACAGTAGATGGAACTCGATGCGTGAATCCTTTTGATGCTTTTTTGTAAAACCAGCTAAATAGTTGTTTTGAGACACTTTAGAACTATGCTTTTCACCCCTAAGGTTGAGCACTGCAATTCCTTTTTAACTTCCTGAAGTAAATGGGCACTTAACTTAGATTATATTATTAAGTAAAATCTGGGTTCAGTGGCCTAGTTTTTGTTGCTTTTGTTATTGTTATTTAATGATTGCTAAAGACTTTGAGATTGGATGCTCAGTGGCCATACCGAATTAAAAGCTTTCCAGAAAATTATTCCTATTATTAACTAGTTAAAGCTTAAATGATCAAATACTGCCTGGCAGATCCTTTATATGAATTATCTCATGTGTCCAAAATGCTGCCTTATTAAAAAAGGTCACTGGGCAGCCAGAAAAAAAAAAAATCATTGTTCAAATCTCACCTTTGCTTTCACTAAGCAAAAACCACCACCTGCGCCTCCAAACCTGTGACAGCTCACAAATAACTGACTGCGGGCATCATTCTTGCTTGGAGCTTTCAAACACTTCAGATAAGTAGACACTAGCAAAGATGGAAGCTGCTCTGGATGAGAGACTTCAGATAAGCCAAAAAAATATTTGGACTAACCAAAAATATTTGTCTTTTATTTTATAGGTGTGCCAGTCTTGTTGTAAGGAGACAATGGTGGGAAGGGACAGAACTTCGTAGCAGTTTCACATTTGAGGCTATATTTTATTCTCATCTAAAGTTTAGATTACTTTGTGCTCTCAAGGCACCAAGTGGGAGAGAGGAGGTGGTTCAGACACGTGTAGGGGTTTATTGCAGAGGGACGGTGCCCATTGATAGCCTTCCAGTGAGCCTCCAGAGGTAAAATTCACCTTGGCTGTAAGCACAATAGGGTCTACATTGCTCTTTCTTCTAACATGCCATTTCCTCTTAGAATGAGGAGAATCTTCCAGTCTAAAACGCTCAAGATTTCCTTTTTATTCATCAGTCCACTAAATGCACTCTCCTTTTGCTTTTACCTACTGTAAATATTATCCATGAATAAAGACAAGTAAGTTATATTAACATCTAAAAGCAAAAGAACTGTGTTAGATGCAAGTCGTTTCCATTGCCGGGCCATTTGCTTCATGTGGCTTTTCCTCCCCAATTTCCCAGCTCACTGAAATTCTGCCAGATCAAGCTGAACCCCGTCCTCACTAACATCCAGGAGGAAGCTCTACCTACTCTGTGCTGCTTTGTGCCTCATTTATAGATTGTATCATATACCACATTCAGTTACTTTGCTTACATCACACTAAATTTCCTATATTGAAACCCATTCAGGGAAGAGACCATGTTTTAGCCATTTTTATGTGCCGATCATGCCATAAATCTAGCGTTCATCAGATATGGGGGGGTGGAAGTTTGATAAAGGAGCATGCTAGAGTACCAACAGATGCTCACAAAAATCAGTAAGAAAGGTGAGTCTTATTAACTGCAGGGGTTTTGGTTTTTCTTTTGCCAAGGGGGTTTTAGACGTTTTTGGGTTAAAGCTGCATTGCTAGAGATAATTTCAGAGAAGTGGAGTGTTCCCAGATGTGGTTCTCCTTCTCCATCAGTCTACCTAAAACAAGGTTGAACGAATAGTTTAAATTTTTTATTGGAAGAAACAGCACTTTGTTAGCCTATCTGGTGTCCACATGTTTGGTCCAGCCCAGTATTCAAACAGCATTGACTAAATAGTATTTGTCAAATAAATGAACATTATTGAACCATTAATAATATTAATGGGGTGAATCAATAATATTTTCAGTGGTGAATCATTAATAATATTTTCAGTT
This sequence comes from Rhinolophus ferrumequinum, assembly GCF_004115265.2. Lineage (NCBI taxonomy): Eukaryota > Metazoa > Chordata > Mammalia > Chiroptera > Rhinolophidae > Rhinolophus > Rhinolophus ferrumequinum. The sequence goes on from NC_046288.1 coordinate 7,384,722, forward strand.
TTTAGAGGTACTTTTACTATTATTTTTTTATTTGACAGAGTATTAGTAATCCTTCCAAGAACTAATATGCAAAGAGAATAATACTAATCTTATTCTTCCACATTAGAAGTTAGGAGGAAAATTAATCCCTGCAATGCTCACTATACAATATTGAAAGCCAGACCATTTGAGCAATTTCTCCAAATCATACAGTAAGTTCCAGAGGAAGCTGGGACCTACTCCGAGGTCAGTTGACCAAGGTGTCCTATTCTCTGTTCAGAAGACTGATACCTAATACCCCATTTTCATTCATAAAACTGTGAAATAAGTAAAGTCTATTAGTCTTTCAACTAAATCAGAAAAAAACTACCTCTACCTCCTTCTTTCTAGAATGATAAATTCCTCCTCCCAAGGTAATATAAAAATCATTTTGGGGTGATTGCAACAGGTTCTCTTTCTACCTATAAATTTATAATCATCTCTTTTATAGGCGACTGTTGAAGAAAAAAATGTCAACCGTAGGATGATTTTGTGTAAAAATAACTAGATATGTACCGTGCTTAAACCAATATGGCTACGGAGGCAGACGGGACTTAAACTCCTGCTTCGACTTCGACTTACGGACCTCATCGAATTCCACTACGAAGAGAGAGAAAGAAAAACAGTCAATAGTCCGTGAAAGCACACATGGCTTAAAACTGTATGCATATCCCACAGACCTAGGTTTTGCTGATATGATTACACTTGCCTGCTCATTAGCATAAGGTACTCTCCCTTCATTTCCTATAGTTGCCCAATATTTGACAACACCTTTAGAGTATTTCTAAAACAGAAATCCCATTACAATGAACTTGAGGATATTCAAACTCTTGGTGCTAGTAGAATTTTGTTTTGATGAGTAAGTTGTTAGAAATTCCATTAAGTTTGCAAGTGTTAGAGAATGTAAGCTCCGCGTGGGCAGGGATTTGTGTCTGTTTTGCTCATTGCTGGATCTTCAGCCCCTACACACAGTGCTTGGGTCATAAATAACTATTGAATAAATAACTATTGTTGAATGAAATGAATTCATGAACGAGTGACTGATTCACCAATGCTGCCCATCTACTCTCCAACTAAGTTAATAAGAAAAAAATCATATTCACTGTAATGAGATTTCATTAGTAATTTAAAAATTTAAAAATTTCTTTAAAAATTTCCCTTCATTTAACCCTTTCATTTTCCAAGTTCTTCCTTTTAGGGTATTCTTGTTTTGTTTTAGGAATTTACACTTGGGCAAATGTTGGTGATATGCTTGATGGGACAGAAGGAAATTAAAAGGCAATTGCTAGAACATAAGAATAGTCACTATTTCCTCTCCCTCCCTTCCCAATTGCACTGCAGACCATCTACAGTAAGAGTTTCTTAACAGAAGGTGATTATTATAGGGGCAAGAAGCATGTTTTATGAATTTATTCACTGTAGAGCCTGTGTTGTTGTCAGATCAACACAATCCAATTTCTATGAGCTAAACTTGCATAGCACAAAATATTTTATTGAGATACAACTAGCTGCAGTGGGCTGCTTAAGCTGCAAAAACCTTATTCTTAAATTCTTTTAAAATGCACCACTCCCTTTCTCCACTATATAGATGAAAAGCTGCCATGACACACGTCCCCTATTCTCTAGTTCAAAGAGAACAGGAACTGAGACCACACAGGTGTTGGCTTTGCTCTGGACCGAGGAGCTTCACTTCAGGAGTTACTTAACTCTAGGAATGGCAGGGTCAAAACTCCCTAATGTTCACTATACAGAATATGCAAGCACCCATGGCCAGCAGTTCCAACACCCAATCCCACCACAACACACACTCACACACTTGCATACCTAAGACTATTTTGAAGGCTGCCCAATTATTTAGCATATTCTACAACCAATGTATACAGGAAGCAACCTTCCAAAGGTGATTGGCTCCTCTCTCCCCAAGTCCTCTGCCCTCTTTTTCTCCATCCCTCCCCTCTCTACACATCATACCAAGGAGAGAACAACAGGGCACGTTCGTTGGTTTCCAAAAATAGAGAATTGTCAGTAAAAATTTGGCAACTGTTTCCTGAAAGTGAATTAATTACTTTCAAATGCTTGGAGTTACAAAAGGCCTCCAATAAGGTGACTTCAAAGGGCTTAGCACTTATAATAGCATAATATTGCTAAGATGGAGGAGGTAAATATGATTAGTTCCATCTTATAAATAAATGAAACAAAGAAATTACTACCAGGAAATTATGAAGAATCATGAATGAATCAAAGAAAAGAATTTGTTCTTTCCCTGCTTATCCCTTTCCTCTCCTTTGTATGAAATTTTATCAAACAACTCTTTATAAACTTCTTTTATAGAATCTCTGGGTTTATAAATGTTCTCGAACTTGTGAATCAAACACTTGGGATGAATTTTCACTATGCAAGACATCCGTACAAAAGCCCCTCTCTTGGTGACAGCCTCTCCCTTCATGATGACAGTGTCATTCTCCATGAGCGCAGGCCACACATGATAGAAGACCAAGGGGGCAGTGAAATCGGAGTCATAGCTGCGACGGTACCTGTTTTAAACACACAAAAGAAGGAGAAAGAGAAGGTAAGCAATTATGTGGCATAACTGGGCAGGGGGACATCAGAGTAAATTTTCGTTTTGGTTAAGCTCAGATCTAGATAAATATGGATCCTTGTGCTATTATTAAAGAGATGGTTGTGGGCTCTTAGAATAAGAACCAGTGATAACGAGGACCTGACAGGGACTCACTGAGAACATGTCAGACTAATCTTGTCCTTCTCTTCTCAGGATTACAAGAGATTGCAATTCAGGGAAATGTTAGAGACTATGTGAAGTCCTATAGGCTTCCTACAAGATTTCTCATGTATATTTGCAGACAAAATAAGTATAAGTAGGTGATTAACTTAAATAGGGGGGTTGGAAACTGATTCAGTGATCACTTCCAAAGTGGGATAATTAGTGGGTCAATGAGAATATGAATGAAGGTGCAAAGGCCTCTCTGTCTCAATCCTGTGATAAACCAACACATTCAGCAATGATTTGCATAAAATATAGAAAAATCGTTCAAAGGTGGGGAGTGGGTAGGAACAAAAAACAGATGACAGTAACTGGTTGGAACAATAAGCTGAATCTAATCAGATCCAACGTAATGCAGATACCTATGGTGTCCTGCAATTGAGTCTAAAAAGCATTTAACTGCACAGATAAAAGTGATAAATGGCTTAATCACAGCACAAGTAAAAATTTAATAACAGATTTTAGTTGAACTCAAAATGAGTGAACAGTGTTATATGGCTGGAAAAAAGAAAAAAGTATTACAAATTAGCTGAAATAATAGAGAATAAGAATGGAAATCATGTTAGTCCCTCTAGGCTGGTCATTTTAAAGCAGGGGACGCCATGCAATGTGAACACTTTCTTAAAAAGGAATGCCCAAAAGAGCATGGAGAACAGGCCAAGGAATCCCATCCATTTGTCAGGAAGTCTCAAACCCCCTTCATAGGAAAAAACCTGAAGCCAGAGGTCAGAAGGAGGAGAATTTGAGTAATGCTTTTACGTGTGTGAAAGGCTGCCAAAGTAAAAAAGAGAGAATGAAAAGGAAAAGCATTAGACTTATTTTGTGAAATCCTAGAAGCAGAGCCAAATCCAACTGTTCCTAGCAACTCCAGTTTCCACTCCACAGCCACAAAGGAGCACAGGTCACAGAGAGCCCCAAGAGGCTGCATGTTCCCTCTGATTAAGGCACGGAAGCAGAAGGCCTGCCAGAGGTCTGGGAAATGTGCAGATTCCATAAACTGAAATGGGTGAATATTTCCGAGTGGAACCATGAATGCTCTAAGGAAAAAGGAATTTAAAAAAGAGGCATGCAGATATTGTGTGTTCTGTAAGAGACTCAAAAAGATCCAACAGCAGTGTAATGTTCTAATATTCAGCTCTTCCACGAGGGGATGCATGCTGGCAGCAGTCATCTGAAAGAAACTAGAAGCTGGGAGGTGGCAAGAAAATGACATGCTACAAGGCAATTGGAAATGCCATCGTTGTGATTTGTATAAGCAAAATAAAGCTATATGGTCTCCATCGTCACAAGCTGGTAGGAATAGGGGACTGCCACCAACCCCTAACTCTACAACCTGAGCAAAGACCCAGAGCTAACGTTTCCTGAGAGCACGCTACATGCCAGGCGGCGTCCTTAAGTACTTTACCTGAATGATCTCAATGGACTTTCTATAGCCCTAGGAAATAGGTATTATTATTGCTTCCATTTGACAGAAGAAATTAAGGAACAGGAAAATTAAGTAAAATTTAAGTAAAACTGTAGCTGCCTAAGCCTGTACAGCTGATTCATGGTGGAGACAGGATTAGAACCCAGGCAGTTTGACACCAGAGCCTGTTCTTAACCATCAGCGTGGCCTCCTCCAGGATAATCTCCAGCGATCTCATACAATTTCAGTAAAATGTTCTAAATTAAAGTTCTTCTAATTTATAAAGGAAACATTTACCATGTAAAAGTTGGTAGAAATCTAGTGTTCCTAGATAAAAGAGTCTGGAGCAGTGATTTCCAAATGTTAGTGTGCAGAAGGAATACCTGGGCGCTTGTTAAGTTACAGATTCCTCAGCCCCACCCCAGGCCTATACTGCAAAACTGTCATGAAGTGTGATCCAGGAATCTGCATTTCTAACAAGTACTTGAGTAATTCTGATGCAGGTGACCCATGCACCACATTTTCAGAAATCTGGCCTAAAAATGCAATAAAAATCAACAAAAGCAAAAAATCCCAAACAATCTGATTGAAAAATGGGCAAGGAATCAATCTTTTTCCAAAGAGGACATACAGGTGGCCAACAGGTTCACGAAAAGGTGCAGGTGCTCAACATACTAATCATCAGTGAAATGCAAATCAAAACCACAACCTCATACCTGTTAGAATGGCTGTTATTAAAAAGACAAGAAATAATAAGTATTGGCAAGGATATGAGAGAAAGGAAACCCTTGTGCACTGTTGGTGGGAATGTAAATTGGTGCAGCCACTATGGAAAACTATATACAGGTTCCTCAAAAATTTTAAAATAGAACGACCATATGATCTAGCAATTCCACTTCTGGGTAATTATCCAAATAAATCCAAAATACTAATTCAAAAAGATATCTGCACCCCTATGCTCATTGCAGCATTATTTACAATAGCCAAGATATGGAAACAACCTAAGTGTCCATTGATGGATGAATGGACAAAGGAAGATGTGATATATATATATATATATATAAAATATATATATATATATAATATATTATATATATAATGTGTATATATATATATATATATCAAACAACGTATATAATGGAATATTACTTAGCCATAAAAAAATAATGAAATCTTTCATTTGTGACAACATGGATGGACCTAGAGGGTATTAACTAAGAGTTATAAAACAGAGAAAGATAAATACCATATGATCTCACTTATAAGCAGAATCAAAAATCAAACAAAAATCAAGCTCATAAATACAGAGAACAGATTGATGGTTGCCAGAGGCATGAGGGGGTGGGCAAAAAAATGGGTTAAGGAGGTCAAAAGGTACAAACTTCCAGCTATAAAATAAACAAGTCCTAAAGATGTAATGTACAATATGGTGACTATAGTTAAGAATACTGTACTGCGTGTTTGAAAGTTGCTAAGAGAGTAGAGTTTAAAAGTTCTCATCACAAGAAAAAAATTTTTGTGATTATGTATGGTGACAGATGTTAACAAGACTTACTGTGGTGATCATTTCAAAATATATACAAACATCACATCATTATGTTGTATACGTAAAACTAATATGATGCTATATGTCAATGCTACCTCAATAAGAAATAAATTTTTAAACAATAAAAAGTAATACACACTTGTATTTATATAGCACCTTTCTTTTAAAAAGGTCCAGAGAGGATCCAGGTACTCATTAGTTCTCCCCAAGACCAATATGTTGAATGGAAATCATATTATCCCTCCTGAATCACGTTTGGCTGAGAAAGAAAATGACCCCAGGAGAGGGCCCTGCCCTGTAGTACCGGGAAGTACATGGCAGGGCCTGGAAATCAGGTCGTGTTTGTTGATTTCCCCACCCAGAGTCCTTTTCCCTAAATTGTTCCCAGGGAATAGACACAAGGTCACTTATTTATAGAGAATCCCTTATCTTCTGCTATGTCTCTTACATGGAATCATTAAAAACCTCTCCATCGGCCCCAAATGCAATATCTAAGGGTGGCTCTAAAGTCTGCATTGCAAAGGCAATGCAGCATATCTCCTGGATGAAGTTACTGAGGATGCAAAAGTCAACTTCCTGAGGTAATGAAATCTTGGGGTTGATATTCATGGCTCGGATCACATCCTGGAAAACAAAAAGATGGCATCACCTTGTTACCAACCTGTGACATGAAACTGACAATCCTAAGGATATTATGACTGATGGAAGGTGAGAAAAGAGCATGTGAGTAAAAGCAACTTACAGTAGAGAAGGAGTACATGTGCTAAAAGGAGAAAGCCTCACTGATAGGGAAGGAGGAGAGATGACAGAGTACAAATGACATACTAAAGAGAGTCTCAAAAAAAAACAAAAAAAGCCTTAGTAGCTTTTATTTATTCTTTCCTTATTCTGGGCAAGTTATATGATATGCCAACACAGAACTCTGACTTGTTCATAATCTGTAATAAAAATAATAAATAATAATAATAATAATGGCTTGCTTTTATTGAGAGTCTACTCTGTGCCAAGTCTTGTGCTAAGCAAATTACCCTTTTCCTTTCATTTAATCCTCTCAAGAACTCAATAAGGTCATGACCATTGCTGCTCCCATGTAAAGATTTAAAAACTAAAGCACAGAGAGGTTAAGTAAATGTGCAAGGTCACACAGCTAGTAAGTTGCAGAGCCAGGATGCAAATCCACACCTATCTTTCCCAAAATAATTTCTCTTAAGCACTATGATATTCTATCTTGCAGTCTTAAGAGCCTATTGAAAGAATAGAACTATAAAGTTCAGAATACTTTTCCCCATAAAATGTCTAAGAAAGAAATAGCCAGTGATGACTGGTTCTACAAAGTAAATTGGGTGCTGCTCATTTCTGCTCTTCTATTACATAGAAGCAACACTAAGCACTGAATGGACTTCTGAGTCATTAGTATTTGGTATAAACATCATCAGCAGCAAACTGTCCCCAAAAAGAGACTCAACACTTACGTTTACACTGCTTTGGGAATCATATAGATCAAGATGACAAAGGATATAATCCAAAACAGCATCCTCACAGTCATTCGTCCCCGCATAAGACGGTGTCAACGATTTCTTCACACGGGTCTTGAAATGTCTGAATGCCATTTTAGCTATATGAAATGCCTCCTGCACATAAAAATATCAGCAAATTTGTTTGGTGAGAGAAGGGGGGCAAAGGTGTGCAGAGCAAGAAATGAAGAAAGAACACCCATCAAAAATTCAACATCACATGGATCTTCTAATAACTAAACACAGTTGGTCAAAACTAATTTTAATCTGGGAGAACATACACATCTCAATTTTGAAAAGTACACAAATGCGTATATGACTATCCATGTTCTTTGATTTCAAGACGCTGGACCATCATTCTGGTAATCCTGAGTGCAGGAAGCAGGTTTGTACAGAGGTTCAAGGAAATAGATCATCTTTATGATTACATAAATACTGGAAAGGTGCTAGTCGTTGCTATGCTGTCACAGTAATACCATACTACTGGTGGAGAAATGAGAGAAAATGATCAACCTAGGGTTTATGCAGTACATAGACACACATCAAAGGTCTGTCTGGCATGTTATCTGGCATATAAATAATTCAAGAATTATGTATGGTGCTCGCTTCGGCAGCACATATACTAAAATTGGAATGATACGGAGAAGATTAGCATGGCCCCTACGCAAGGATGACACACAAATTCGTGAAGCGTTCCATATTTTGCTTTTGTGATATCAGTGGGTGGAGGAACTGAGACAAAATAAAGGAAGTGCTTTACAGGATCGAAGTTGCTTCCCGTCTCAAACCCCATCCCCAACTCCTGTTAAAAAAAAAAAAAATTATGTATGAAATGCCTGTTATGTAGTTGGCATTGGGAAAACTTAGGTATGCGTGAAAGACATGGTCTCTATGCTTATAGAACTTTAACCAACTCAGAAAGTGATTCTTAATTATAAAACCAGGGGTGTGCAAACTTTTTCTGTAAAAAGCTGGATAATATATATTTTAGGCTGTAGACATAGGCTCTTTCTCTTTTTTTTACTACCCTTTAAAAATGTAAAACCCTTCTTATATTCTTAATTCTCTGGTGGTATTTTTCTTAGAAATACAGGCCAGGGACAGCTATGGCCCACAGGTGCTAGTTTGCTGACCTCTGATATAAATGAATAAATACAGCATAAAGTTCAGTAGATTCTGATTATTCTGCTCCCACACCAATGTTCTGTTCTATTGTTTTAACATTTAGCTGTTCTCATAAGGAACTCAGCATCTCAATCTGGTACTCAAGGAACAAACGCATTTGCTTTGGGATTTAGGATTATATATGAGCACTTTTTAATCTGCCATACTCAAGTAGCTGATATGTTGGCAGCTTTAGCAACTACTCTTAGTTAAATAAACGGAAGAGTTAACACAATCACGGCCTTCTGATATTTCTAAGAACTGAAGGAAAACAATCAAATGATAGCCATTAGCAATAATATATCCACTGGTGCACCTGTGTCCATTTAGAAGATTCAGTGCAAAACAACTTAGTATGTACCCATCTGAGATAGTCCTACAGCTATGAATACTTCAACAAATGTCTGGTCAGTATCGATATTAATATATATGAATAGTTATTGATTGTGAAAAATTACTCATTCTAAACACATGGAAGGAAGAAAGGAAGAAAGGAGGGCGGGAGGGAAATCCCACCCTCTTGCAGGGACCTCAAGCTCTACTAGACTTTTTAAGCTGTGCTGTTTAGTTAACCAAAACTTGTGTCCCCGCTGCGCCCAAGGACCTCTGGAGCGCAGCTGGAGTGTCACATACCACTGTGGCGATGTAAATGATACGCTGCACCGTCTCGGCTTCGTCAATGCAGCGCCGCAACAGGCACTGGGCATCCAGGCGGGCCTGGGAATACGCATTGTTAAACCGCGACAGGAGGGCAGCCCTGCGCGCTGCACTGGATAGTCGGGCGCGACTCGGAGACGGGGTCCTGATCTTCACCATTGCGGTGGAGGGGCTGCCTGCCCGGCTGTGTCTGGGACTGCGGCTGCGGCTGTGGCTGCGGCTGTGGCTGCGGCTGCGGCTGCGGCTGCGGCCGCGAGAGGCAGGGCTAGGAGAACGGCTCCTGGCAAACCTGTGGATAAGCAAGAATCAGCAGGGAGGCACTCTGATTCACTTCTCTGTCCTTCCTGGACTCTGCTGCTCCTCCCCACATAAACTGCAAAGGATACTAAGGAGCCACGCGCCCCTGCAGGCGGGGATTGCGCCCTTGCAGGCGGGGAACGCAGCTGCCTTCCTGACCTCTCCACTAGGCCTGTCAGAGGCACTGTGAATCCACGAGGCCTCAGACGTGACCACAACCACGAAACGAGACTCGCTATTTATTTGCATGGTGAATTAGAATTGGTAAAACCCTTTCACTCATTGAGCACCTCAACAACGTATCCTTTAAGCAGCCCTGTGAAGCCAGCGTTGATTGTTGGCCATTTTACAGATGAGGAACTTGAACCTCAGGAAAGTTAATTGGCTGTCGTAGAGTGACACAGATAGCAAGAGCCAGACTTAAAAAAGAAGTCAGATTTTCAGCATTTCGTGCCCCAACACCTCAGTAGGCGTTATGGTATAAGAGCTCACACCACATGAGCCTTATGTGAAAGAAGATTTATGTTGCAGTCCCAGCTTCTCCATGTCACAGCAGTGACAGCGTCTGCAATCATTTCTCATCTCCAGAGCCTCAGCTTTCACCCACATAATTTTTGTTCTACTTTGAGGTAGGGGTGGAGGTTGGAAGACCAGGTGAGCTAATACATGTGAAAGTACTTGGCGAATTGGAAAGCACCATATCAGTGAAACATATGTGACTACCAAGTACAACCTAAATTATCAGACTAGCTAGCCCAAAGGAAATGGGCCTCCTGAAAAGGGAAGTTTTGTAGAAGAAACTATGGGGCAAAAGGCAGTGCAACATGGACTCTAAGTGGGGGACAGCGTGGGGAGGAGAGGTGGGGAAGCCCTCATTTATGGCGTTTGCCAGTTTCTAGGGTGCAACAAATACTCCACCCATGACCGATTTCAAGCTATCCATGTGATGTCACAGAACGCAGAGTTAGGCAAAAATGCACAGAATCCACTCCTAGGAGCCAGTACAAGGCGGTAGCAGCACAACACTGGCGGAGTGAGTCCCAAAAATGAAAGACTTACTGCCATTTAGGGGAATAGGGTGCGGTGGTGACTTTGATAGCCAGAACCAGGGCATGGGGGGAGGCAGGGAACGTTAGAACAAGGAAAATGCAGCAACTCCAAACAGAAACATACTGCTTTGTCCTCACTTAACACTAACTGAATGACGTGTCCTAACGTTCTGTCCATCGCTAGAAAGGAATTTCACAAGAACACGTACCTACACAGCTATCAAACACAGGGAGCTATAAAAAGGAACTACCCTCCAGTAGAATGACAGCTGGTCATCCCTGGAGGGAGGGAGGACCCAGAGACCTTCATATCATGGAACATTCATTCTTGCATTATAGGCCCACTCAAATCTGGTTTCAAGCCAAAGAATTTCCCTTTCTCATACGTCTCAGTTTCATTCCTTAAGCCTCGTCGTCAGCCTCAGATCAGTTAGTGCCTAAGTCCTGGGGATCCAAGAAGTGTTTTCTCACCCTGGAAGGGTACAGTCAGAGAAAGCCCTTTACGATTCAAAGCTTCCCATATTGTTGGGATTTGGGTTCAAGCATGTCATTTTACTTTGTTTTCCAAGCCAGGCTTGTATCACTAACGAAAGGAAGTTAAAGGAAAAGGTCTGTGAGAATGTGTCAGACCTTCCTTGGAGTGCAGATTTTTCAGCACACAGAGCAGCGATCTCGTCCTTCAGCGTTCGGATCTGTTTCTCATAATTGCATATCACTTCTGCGCTGGGCTTTTCAGCGCCGCGCTTGTCGGAGGCCCGCCGCTCGGATCTCCTCTGCTCCCAGCGCCTAGGCTCGGGGCTTCTGTACTCCCAGCTTCTCTGCTCCGAGCGCGTAGGCTCCAAGCTTCTCTGATCCGGGACCCTAGGCTCCAAGGCCCTCTGTTCCGAGCGCGTAGGCTCCAAGCTTCTCTGATCCGGGACCCTAGGCTCCAAGGCCCTCTGTTCCGAGCGCGTAGGCTCCAAGCTTCTCTGATCTGGGACCCTAGGCTCCGTGCCCCTCTGCTCCGAGCGCGTAGGCTCCAAGGTCTTACGCGCGGAGCCTCTTAGCTCTGAGTTCCTGTTGCGGGCCTCCTCATGGGCTTGAAGAGTTTTAAGCCTGAACAGCAAAAACGAAAAAAACAAAACATTTTTTTAAGGAAAGAAAGAAAAGAGAAGGAGGAAGGGAGGAAAAAGCAATAAACAACAATGGGTATACTTAACAACAGTGGCTACTCTGATGGAAATACGTAGGAATTAGCAATTAGAAATACGTAGGAAGTAGACTTGCCAGAGTCAGGGAGCCACTCCATGTCTGCAGTTTGCATGGGAAGAGGCTCTTGAAGAGAAGAGAGGCATGCAGATCTCTAGCAAAAGCAGAACGGGCCTATAGTCATACTGCTCTATATTGGACCGATCTTAACTGCACAAAACTCTGGAAACATTTGGCCTCCAAAACGTAGTCCAGAGCTGGGCAAAAACATAATCTGCTATCCTCACTAGCTCTTCCATTCTCTAAACAGATGGAATATGGGGAAAACTACAATGGAAATTGAATAACATCCTCAGTACTAGGTGGAAGTGTGGACCTATGAAAATAATGTATTACAAATAAACAAAGCTTTGGAAATAAAATTGGCAACTTTATAAAGATACAAAGAGGCATGGCCATCATAAAACAGGAGCAATAGTCATAAGAAGAGGACATGCTGTAATGAAAAGACAATGGTGTAAGATGAAAAAGGTAAGGGGTAAAATTGAGAAGGATGTTAGAAGCTAAAAATGCAACTGCAGAATTAAAAGTTGCGCTACAAACATTAAAGAACAGAATTGGTGCTATTGGAGATCACTGAGTAGTATGATCAATGTATTTGAGAAGGTATATCTCTTAGTATTACTGCTAATACTAATAAATTAAAGTGATGCAAGGGGAGATAGAAGTGAAAAATAAAATGGTGTTCCAAGCTAAAATTTGTGGGTATTTTTGAAGAAATCAGAACAATTAAAACGTGTGAAGGCAATAGAATTATATATATACAATGTATATATATATATATATATATATATATATATATATATATATATACACATATATGTATTTTAATATACTTTCCACTTGCTCTTTTTGGGGAGAAAAAAATCAAAATTAAGATCAAGGAAGGTATAATCTTAAAGGATCAGTGTCTTTTTCCCCTTCTAGAAATTTACCTAGAAAGAATAATCTGAAGTTTAAACGGATTTGCCACAAAATTATCACAACGTTATTTCCAGTGTTGAAAACTGCTATCAAAATAATCAATATTAGGGAAACACCCAAATGATGGAACATGATACACCTATTTAAAACTAAGTTCTGCATTTTTTTCTTAGTAATAGAGAAAAACAATGTTAAGTGAAAAAATGGGATCCAAAATTATAAATTCATACTTATTTTGTAGTTTTAACCCTATTTTTAATGTATGAATTGGAAGATATGTCAAATGGTAACAGTAACTGGTTCTGGAATTACAAGAAGGTTTTTAGTTTCCTTTATACTATGTTATACTTTGAAACTTTTCTCTAGTAGATAGGTAATGTTTTTGTAGTAAGAAAAATATATAAAACACCAATAAAAATATTGCTGCCTTTCCTCTTTGATTGTGAACAGATTCTTTCATATTTTGATGGAACACCAAAAAAGCTAAATTCAAAGATTAATCAGCAGGCTGCAAATAATCCTGCCATTTCTTTTCCTTACTGATTTCTCAGCTGATTTATTTCCTCCTCTGCAGCCAAAAGGGACATGGACGATCTGTCCTTGGTTTCTTCAAGAGTCTTTTCAGTTTCAGCCAGACTGTAAGAGAAATCAGTAACTAAAGACAGATTCTCCAAAATTGGCAGATTTTCTAAACCAAGGCATAGGTTTGCTCAGGAACTTTTGGCGTATGATATAAATTCAATATAAACAAGCTCACTTTATGAGACATCTGCATTCAATTAGATGATTTGCAAATAGTATAGAGCACTTGTATGCAAAAACATACTAGCATCCTTTCTCAATGTCAAACACAAAGAAATTACAAAGCTACTAGCTCTAAAAGACTGTAATAATTACTAATATTAAAATGTAAAGGACAAAGAAACTTGTTCAATTACTCCTTCTGACGACCCTAATTCATCTGTTCTAACTACACCAAATTCCCAGATTGCCTCACTCTATAAAAATCTTCATTTTTCTGCAATATACTATCACCTATTCTCTTTATTTTGTACAGTAGAGCAGCATTTGACTTAATTTTCCCAGGCCTCCTAAATGTAAAAAAAATTATTTACCCATTCTGTAGAGAAAGCCCTCCACAATTACACCTGACTACCAAGCATTTCATGTCTTGTTGCCTCTGATTTCCACCACTTGTTAAGCACAAGTTTCCCAAATTTTCCATGTAGCTCAGTCATTGTTAGTTAAGGACTGTCTCCATTGTAGGCAAGTCATAATAAATCATACTATTTCTTGAAGTCTATCTAAATTTAAAAGGAAAAGGGAGTGTGATGGATGACATTGGATGAAGACCAATCAATGGTTCTCAATTACGATGTCCTAGTGCAGGGAGAGATCACGGGCTGGCAAAGGTTTCCTGACTTAGCTCTCCCTACTTCCTTAGAACGTCCAGGCTCTTTCATCACAGCAGTCCTGAGGCGAAGAGGGTGCAACTGTCTTCTAAACTCACACCAGTCTTCCTCATCCTGCCAATGCCACTCCACATACCATCCTCGACTCTCTCAAGCCAAGCTTGTCTCCCCTTCTCCTGAGCTCCTCCAACACTCGGTTCACGTTTATTGACTCATTACAAACACACTGTGAACTACTTGAAGGCAAAAATTGTATTTTATTCATCTCGTTACCCCCCGAAATGAACAAAATGTCTAAAGTCTAAAACAAAGCCATAGTAGCAATAACTTCACAATAGGCCTACTAGAGACTGGAAGGAAATTGCTGTGATCTTATTCAAATGTGAATATGTTATAGGTTTTAAAAAGTATATATGGGAAAATGAACATTTTTATCAAGAGAAAACTGTAGAAAATTAAAAGAAGAAATAGACTAAGAAAGAAAGGAGACTATGAACAGGAATAAAGTAGTTTTTTTTTGTTTTCTCTCAGAGAGACATGGTATTCACGTGTGAGCACATATACATGCAAGCAAACATGTATGCTAATTTGGTGCCCTTGGATGACATACAGAGAGAAGAAAGGGAGGCACTTCATGTGCCAGGAATTGTTTTAAGCAGGTTAATATTTATTTAAATTTATTACAGAGTTATTCATTCATTGAGCAAATTCTTGAGAATTTACTATGTGCCAGGTATGATGCTGGGTGCTGGAGATACAACAAGTGTCAAAACAGCAATACAAGACAGTAACCCTTTGGAGTCCAGTGGATCATAAATATACAAACAAATTTTTCAAAGTTGCAAATTAGCGTCAGTGCTATTCTTAGATCATTGTGAAGGAGAATTAAAGGAGGGGGCAAGAAAGACCTTTTGATGTATAGTGGTCACAGACAGACTCTGAAAAGTCTCATTTAAGCTGAGATCTGGAGGATAATAAAGAGCCAACAATGCAAAAAGCCAGCGAAGACTTCCATTTTCCTGAAAGAGCACAAGCAAAGGCCTTCAAGTGAAGCAGTAGACAGTGGAGTAGGCGAGGGGAACCTGGCAGGAGACGAGGGTGGAGCGAGAGGTCAGGCCAGATCAGGCAAGGTCATGAGAGCCCTGGGAAGGAGTTTAGAATTGTTTTCTAGGAGGCGACTAGCAGCTGTTCAGCAGGGGAGTGACTTGATACAACAGATATATATCTATATTTGCTTTGTGGAAAATGGATTTTAGTAGAGCAAGAATGGAAACAGGGAAGCTAATTGGAAAGCAATGGGTTGAGGCAAGAGGTATCAGGGCAATGGCAGTAGAATAGAAAGAAAGGGACAAATGTGGGAGATGCTTAGGGGACAGATTCAACTGCATATTCTAGTAGATTGGATATAGGAAATGAGGGAAAGCGAGATACCTAACCAGAATCCAGGCATAAAATCTAGTGGTCTTCCCTCATCTAGGGCTCATCAAACCTGGGCATACCTGTCCCCATCCAGCACTGTATTGAAATTCACACCTTTGGAACTGAGTCACAACCAAACATGGGAACCTCCTTGGGTGGACCATTCATTCCACAGCAGGCAGCATCCTGGCTTTAGAGACAAGTAGGCAGAGTAAGAGAGGGAGCCTAGAGCTGGCTGCCCTAGAATGTAGGGAACAGCCTCCTTCATTTGTGATGCCTTATATAAAAACAGAATATGAACCATAGGTGGATTCAAAACAAAACAAAATTAGGATATTCAGGGAAAAGCAACAAGCACCTTCCTATGTGCAACTTTCAAATGGAGGGCAGGACGAGGGATATGTGTATATAGATAAAGAGAACACACACACACAAATGATAAAGCAAATAGGGCCAAAGTGTATGAAAGGGTATGTGGATGTTCTTAGTATCATTCTTGCAAAGTTTCTGTATTTGCAATAATTTCCAAATAACAAGTTTTAACAAATGCATGCAGTCATAGTTTCTTGGTCCACAGTGCCCCTCATAGGTAACTACAGAGCCATAGTGACAGAGAGGGAGGTAGGGATTCCTGGCTCCTATTGGTGCTGATAGACGTCAAGAGCCAGCAAAGACTCAAAGCCCTGCCTCACAACTAGAGGCAAATGGAGTGACCTGGTCATCAGCAAAAGTGACCAGCAAATGTCCACGGAGACCTAACCAGACAAAACATATCTCACCACCCTTCAGCACAAGACACCAGTGCCCAGGTGTAACTGAGGACAGCAAGAACCCAGCGGGCAGTACAAGACCAAAAGGTCCTCTCCTCCAGCGCCAGGAGAGCATGCAAGCACCCCTCGACCCCTAGATGTCAGTCTAAGGAAGGAGGAGGGCAATGACACCCCTTGACAGGGGAAACACAGGCCCTAATAGAAGTTTGAGCTTGGAATTAACTGAATATTTACATAAAAGGAACTAGAATAAACCAGAAAAGAAGTGGCAAATTTAAGGATCCTCCTCACCCCACTCCAAACCAGCTGACATTAGTTGAAATAAGTTGCAGAAATTTAGAGGAATTATGCTCTTCGTACATTACATTTGTAAACTTTGCTGCAGCTATAAAACTGCTTATTGATGATAGTTCCAATCAAAATAATGAATGGGAGTGTGTGGAGGTAACTCTGTGTGTGCATGCAAATACACACAAAGAAAAATGTCTGGAGTAAAATATACCAGAATATTAACAGGGATAAGATTAACAGAGTGATTTGCATTTTGATACTTTGTTGTATGCATTTTGAGAAAGAAATTTGTATTTTCTAATCAGGCAGAACTAAATCGTTCGAGATGGTTTCCTTAGAAGGAAATCTCAACAGAGAACAAGGCAGAACGCCACACCCTATTCCATCACAAGTCTTAACTAGTTAAGAAAGCATTCCTCGCTGTCCCATATACGTCAGCAGTGGAGCGATGCTGTGGTAGGGGTAACACCTTATTGCTGTATTTGTGTTAGGTCCGTTGAATGCAGTTTCATACACACACGTCTATCTTCCTCAAGTACAAGCCAAAGTTTGGGATTTTCTTGGCAGTGATTCCTTAAACTTGTTAGCCTGGCTTTGCACATAGCATGCATCTGATATCTGTTGCTGTCTGGCATTGCTTCACTTTTTAAAAATACATTTTTATATCTAATCGTTATTCCAATATCTTGAATTGCTCATTCTGTAAAGAGTTTTATCTCGCAGTCCCGCTCCCTAAATGACAGATAAATGCAGCCTGCTTCATCTTGCTTTTGCTCTTTCTCTTAATTTTTCTTATTACCTGATCTTACACCCTCCTTAACTCTACCTTTCTGCATCCTGAATAGATTTTCATGTAACAATAGTCCTCTATTTATAAATATGGCTGATAATGAGCTTATGGAAAAGAAGGAGTTCCGGGAATGGAGCCAAGGGGAGCAGGGTCTTGGGAATCATGACGTAATATAGAAATCCTGTCCCCAGCTTCAAAGACACTGACTCCCAACTCACACACACACGCACACACACACACACACATACACACACACACACACACACACACTCACATTACTTATTAGCAAATGCCTACATTTTACATGAGCCATTATTCTTTCAAACTTAAAAATTAAATGAAGAACAAACAATTTTTTTTGGAAAAAGATAACTTGCATTCCTCTTACTCGTCTTGACCCTGATTGACTTGATTAGGAGATGTGTTCAGCTCAGAGACTAATTGTTGTATAGCCCAATTCCGAACACCAGGCTCTTTCTGTTTCTCCTTATCCAACGTGTCCTGCAATGATACACACAGGGAAAACTCATCTGAATATGTAAAAAACATAGACAGATTGCAAAAACATTAAGCTGAGCAAAAGAAATCAAGCCCATAATGTATAGTTCCATTTACATGCAGTTCTAATGCAGGCAAAATTAATCTAGACTGATAAAATCAGAAGAGTGGTTGCCCTGGGAATGGAGGGAGGTGGTTGGAAAGTGGCAAAGGAATGCTCTGGAGTGATAAAAATGTTCTATATTTTAATAGGGGTGTGAGTTACACAGATATATGCATTTGTTGAAGTCATCCAACTGTGGATGTTATTGTGGGTAAATATACTTCAATGTTTTTTTAAAAAAAGACATTGAAATATCATCCTATATCTCTACACCCAGAATAACATGCATAGGGGGTGAAAAGCTAAGAAGCACATGAAAATCCCCAGGGAAAAAAACTGGTTAAAGATAACTGACATCTGGAAATGAGCAAGATGACAGAATAGGTCATCACTATGCCTGCCACCTCCCATGATCTCATAAAATTACAATTATTGAACAATCAACCTTGAGAATCATCTGAAGATTAGCTGAACAGAACTCCTATAACTAAGGTTATAAAGAAGAGACCACATCGAGATTGGTGGGAGGGGCGGAGATATAAAACAAGTTGATCCCAAACCCACAGGTAGTGGCTGAGAACCGGGAGGAAGGTCCCCCCTTAACAGTGAGGCGTGCCAGCCCCACACTGAGCTCATGAGCCCAGGGGTCCTGTGCCAGGAAGAGGAGTCCCCACAACATCTGGCTGTGAAAATCAGTGAGGATTCCCTCCGTACCTCACGGTGAGACAGAAGGTGGCTGGAAACCCAGATGTCCACGTAAAGGACCTGCAAACTGAGTCACTCGCTTGCAGGCACTCACCCGGGGCTCCAGCGGAAGGACGATGACTCAAGAGGCACCAGAAATATAGCAGGAAAGACTGAGTAGTATGGCTTCAGATTAAGGCATAGAGGGATAACCACCATTATCCCTGAATGGAGCCCACTTCACATGTAACCTACACGAGAGCACCATCTTTCCTGTGTTGAGCCCACCCCCATAGGGCCAAATCTGAGATAGAGTAGGTCTGGTAAAATCCACTTATGCATGCACCACCTTGGTGACTCCCTTGGACCCCACCCAACTAGTGTGAAATCACTGAGGCACCTTCAGCTCCTGGGCATTTGGCCCTGCCCCACAAGCTGCTGGAGTCTTGTACAGCAGCAGGCAGCCCACTGCAGCCTGGGAAGATTTCAATGGTAAGTAGTCAGCCTAGCTTGTGTTGCAGCCTTTCTGGGGTGGCTCCCAGGGTTCTGTGGGCCTGAGGCAAACGACGGCTGGCCACATTGTTCTCAGGGTATCTTGTGGAGTGGCCACAGGCTCAGTCTGGCGCAAGAACTAAATCTGCATTAACTTTGTGAAAACCACTGGCCATACCTGGTGAATCCCTGGAACCCAGTCCCACACAACTCAGGCAGCATCCTGAGGGCATTGTCAACACTGGGTCAACCAGCCCAGCCTGTCCACTTAAGGAAACTCTTTCAGGCACTGAGCCTTATGAGCATCTGGCAATAGGTCTAAGGGACCTGGGGCTTTTGCTAAGCTGCTCCAGGTCTGACACAGGTGGCAGCCAACCTCTGTTCACAGTAAGGCCACCCCCACATGCCTCCAGGTCCAACACAGGCAGCAAACAAACACATATAGCTTTCAGGTCCTATAGGGTAGCCCCTGATCACAGGCAAGACTGAAATTGGCTGGCATGTGACCCCTCCTAAGAGGCACAAAAAACAATATATCCAGAAGCCATCCTCAGACCACCCCGGAGCACTACCTGATTAGCCCCACAAGCGGCACATCCAAAGGGTAGTATTAATAGGCACAACAGCCCACTCGAGAGAATCCCTTTCTGAGGGCTCAGCCCCCACCTCCCAACTCCCTTACCTCCGCACAGCTGCTCATACTCTATGGGTATAGCCAGTCCTCACAGCCAGTCAGCCTGAGAGTCAATCCCACCCAGTAACATGCCAAAAGCAATTAAGGCTCCACTATAACAGGAGAATACACACAAGGGACACTCCTGGAACACATGTACAGGTGATCAGAGAGACTGTGCCACTGGACCACACAGGACACCTACTACAGAAGGCCACCGAGCAAAGACTGAGAGACATAAGAGATAGATACCTAATACATAGAAGCAAACACAGAGAGGCAGACAGAATGAGGAAACAAAGAAACATGTGCCAAGGAAAAGAACAAAAGAAAACTCCAGAAAATAAGCTCAATGAAATGGAGGCAACCAACCTATCAGAGACAGATGTTAAAACACTAGTTATAAGAATACTTAAAGAACTCAGTGAGAACTTGAACAAAGAGATAGTAAGCATAAAGAAGAACATACAAACCAAAAGAAGAACCAGTCAGAAGTGAGGGATACAATAACTGGAATGAAGAATGTACTACAAAAAAATCAATAGCAGATTAGATGAAGCAGATAATAGAATCATGGGTATAGGGTCAAGATGGTGGAGTAAGTAAATGCTGTGCTCACCTCCTCTCAGGACCATATCCATTACAGCTAAACCATTGAACAATCATTATTGAGAATCGCCTGAAGCCTAGCTGATCTACAACTATGGACATACAAAAGAAGCCACCTCAAGACTGATAGGAGGGGCAAAGATGTGGAATGGGCCAGTCCCAAACTCATGTGTGATCATTAAAAATCACACGAGGGATTTAAAAATCACACAAGGGAGGGATCTCTCGGCTGCAACTAAGGAGTGAGGGATCCCAGCCCTCAGGGTTTCAGTGCTGGGGAGAAAAGTCCCCATAACTTCTGGCTGTGGAAACCAGCAAAGATTATGGCTGAGTGAGATGGAGGGCAGCTGAACTCCCAGGCACTCCCCTAAAAGGGATCACACATGGACTTACTCATTGACAGACTCACTTGCTCTGAGCTCCAGCACTAGGGCAGCAGCTCAAAAGGCACCATACAGGGAGGAACTGAATTGTCCAGCTTCAGGGTGAGCACTAGAGGAGCAGCTTTCTCCCAGATGGAGGAGCTGGCAGAAGCCATTGTATCTTTGTCCAGCCCTCCCCGTCCCTGCGTGCAGACACAGGCAGACACTATAGCTGAGTCTCCATCAAACTGGCTATCACATTTCATCTGCCTTGCCCTAGTGATCCCGAGACCCCACCCTACCCAACTTTTGGGCACACCCAAGCAACGTCCAGTGGCTTTTCCATGTAAACAGCCTGCATTGGCTCATGCTGCAGGCTTTCTTTAAAATCTCTCAAAGGTTCACAAAACCCAAACAAGCAGCAGCTGGCTTACATGTGTCCCATACCTCTGGCTAAACACCCCTAAGCCTGGTACTAGCTACAGCTGGCATTAGTTCAGGGCTTGGCCTCTCAACGCACCTCCAAGTACTGTGCAGGTGGGGGCCATCACTGGATTGCTTTGTGGCTCATGCCAGGTGGACCTGGGTAGGGCACTAACTGCCACTGAACTTGGCCTGCAGCAGGTACCTGCCCAGGAGGCCCTGGGGATGGCAGGCCCAGTAGGCAGCTTTGGACTAGCCTAGAGTATCACCCAGCCACCTCCAAAGATGACATACAGAAAGGCCAGAATAGGCAGGCACCAAAGCCCCACTAAAGTGATCCATGCTCTGTATGGTCACCTCTGCACAACAGCTCTTCCACTGTAGTCACAGCCAGTCCTCACAACCAATCAGCCTGAGGATCAATCCCTCCCACTGATGTGCAAACAGCAATGAAGTCTCAACTACAACAGGAGAGCACACACAACGCACACAAGGAATACACCTGGCTCTGATGACCAGGGAGACTACACCACTGGGTCACACTGTACACCTACTACATAAGGCCACTCTACTAAGACTGGGAGGTATAGCAGCCCTACAAAAAAAAACAAAAGCACAGGGAGGCAGCCAAAATGGGACACAAAGAAACACGTCCCAAATAAAAGAACAGAACAAACCTCCAGACAAAGAACTAAACAAAATGGAGACAAGTAATCTACCAGATGCAGAGTTCAAAACACTGGTTATAAAGATGCTCAATGGTCTCAGGGAGAATTTCAATAAAGTGATAGGAAACATAAAAATGGAGATTGAAAACATAAAAAAGAACTAGTCAGAAACAAAGACTACAATAATGGAAATGAAGAATACATTAGAGGGAATCAACAATAGATTAGATGAAGCAGAGGATCGAGTCAAATATTTAGAAGATAAGGTAGCAGAAAACACCCAAACAGCAAAAAGAATCCAAAAAATTAGGAGAGTTTAAGGGATTTCTGGGACAACAACAAGAATACCAACATTCGTATCATAAGGGTACCAGAAGGAGAAGAGAGAGAGCAAGGAATTCAAAACTTATTTGAAGAAATGATGACTGAAAATTTCCCTAATCTGGCAAAGGAAATAGATATACAAGGCCAGAAAGCAGAGATTCCCAAACAAGATGAACCTAAACAGACCCACATCAAGACACATTATAATTAAAATGCCAAGGTTAAAGACAAAAAGAGAATCCTAAAAGCAGCAAGAGAAAGACAATGAGTAGACTCCCATAAGGCTGTCAGTTGATTTCTCAATAGAAACTTTGAAGGCCAGGAGGGTGTGGCAGGAAATATTCAGTGATGAAAAACAAGGGCCTACAACCAAGACTACTCTACCCAGCAAAGCTATCATTTAAAATTGAAGGAGAGATAAAGAGCTTCCCGAACAAGAAAAAGCTAAAGGAATTCATTACCACCAAGCCAGTATTACAAGAAATATTAAAAGGACTTCTTTAAGCAGAAGAAAGAAGAATAAAAACAAACAAATGAAGATCAAAAATTTGAATAATAAAATGGCAATAATTATGTACGTAGCAATAATCACTTTAAATGTAAATGGATTAAATGTTCCAATCAAAAGACATAGGGTGGCTGAATGGATAAGAAAACAAGACCCATACATATGCTGCCTACAAGAGACCCACCTGAGATCAAAAGACACACATAGACTGCAAGTGAAGGAATGGAAAAAGATATTTCAAGCAAATGGAAACAAACCAAAAAACAACAAACAAACAAACAAAAAAACAGTGTAGTAATACTTATACAACACAAAATAAACCTTAAAACAAAGACTATAATAAGAGACAAAGAAGGATATTACATAATTATAAAAGAATCAATCCAACAAGAGGACATAACACTAGTAAACATCTGTGCACCCAACATAGGAGTGCCTAAATATATAAAACAAATATTGACCAACCTAAAGTGAGAGATCAACAGTAACACAATTATAGTAGGGGACTTTATCACCCCATTGACACCAGTAGCCAGATCTTTTAGACAGAAAATCAACACAGAAATAGTGGTCTTAAATGACACACTAGACCAGATGGATTTAATTGATATTTTTAGAGCATTTCATTCCAAAGCAGCAAAATATACATTCTTTTCAAGTGCACATGGAACATTTTCCAAGATAGCCCACATCTTAGGTCACAAAATAAGCCTCAATAAATTTAAGGAGACTGAAATTATATCAAGTGTCTTCTCTGACCACAACTAAAATATAAACCTAGAAATCAACTACAAAAAAAAAAAAAAGAAAGAAAGAAAGAAAGAAAAACACACAAACATATGGAGGCTAAATAACATGCTACTAAACAATGAATGGGTTAAAAATGCCATTAAGAAAGAATTCGAAAGATACCTTGAGACAAACAAAAATGAAAACACAATGACCCAAAAATCTATGGGAGACAGCAAAAGCAGTACTAAGAGGGAAATTCATAGCAATGCAGACCTACTTAAAGAAACAAGAGAAATCTCAAATAAAAAGTCTAACTTTACATCTACAGTTCTGGAAAAAGAACAGCAAACAAAGCCCAAAGTGAGTATAAGGAAGAAAATAATAAAGAACAGAGCAGAAATAAACAAAATAGAGGCTAAAAATAAATAAATAAATACAAAAGATCAATGAAACCAAGAGCTGGTTCTTTGAAAAGATAAATAAAATTGATAAACCTTTAACCAGACTCATCAAGAAAAAAAGAGAAAGGACCCAAATAAATAAAATCAGAAATGAAAAAGTGACAACTGACACCACAGAAATACAAAAAAAAATATTTTAAATATTATGAGAAATCATATGCCAAAAAATTGGACAATCTGGAAGAAATGGATAAATTCTTAGAAGCATACAATCTGCCAAAGCTGAAATAAGAAGAACAAAAAATTTGCACCAACCAATTATGACTAATTAAATTGAATCAGTAATCAACAAGCTCCTAACAAACAAAAATCCTGGACCAGATGTCTTCACAGGTGAATTTTACCAATCATTCAAAGAAAAATTAACACTGATTCTTCTCAAACTAGTCAAAAAATTTTTAAGAGGAGAGGAGGCTCCCAAGCTCATTCTACAAAGCCACCATTACCCTGATTCTAAAACTAAAGACATTACAAAAATGAAAATTACAGGCTGATATCCCTGATGAACACAGATGCAAAAATCATCAACAAAATATTAGCAAACAGAATTCATTACATTGCAATACATTAAAAAGCTCCAATACCACAATCAAGTGGAATTTATTCCTGGTATGCAAGGTTGGTTTAATATCTGCAAATCAATTAATGTGATACACCACATAAACAAAATGAAAAATAAAAATCATATGGTATAACAATTGATGCAGAAAAAGCACTTGACAAAATTCAGCATCAATCTATGATAAAAACTCTCAGCAAAGTGAGAATAGAAGGAACATATCTCAACATAATAAAGGCCATGTATGACAGACCCACAGCTAACATCATACTCAATGGGGAAAAGCTAACAGCATTCCCCTTAAGAACAGGAACAAGACAAAAATGTCCACTTTCACCACTTCTATTCAACATAGTACTCAAAGTCTTAGCCACAGCTATCAGACAAGAAAAAGAAATAAAAGGCATCCAAATGGGAAAGGTAGAAATAAAAGTGTCATTATTTGAAGATGACAACATACTATATAGAGAGAATCCCAAAGCACCAACAAAAAACTATTAGAACTGATAAATGAATTTAGTAAAGCAGCAGCATACAAAATTAACTTTCAGAAATCGGTTGCATTTTTATACACCAATAATGAACTATCAGAAAGAGAAATTAAGAAAACAATCCCATTTCCAATTGCATCAAAAAATAAAATACCTAGGAATAAATTTAACCAAGGAAGTAAAAGACCTATACTCAGAAAATTATAAGACATTGATGAGAGAAATTAAAGAAGATACAAATAAATGAAAGCATATACCATGCTCATGGATAGGAAGAATTAATATGGTTAAAATGTCCATACCACCCAAAGCAATCTATAAAGTCAGTGTAATCTCTATCAAATACCAATGGCATTTTTCACGGAACTAGAACAAATAATCCTAAAATTGATATTGAACCATAAAAGACCCCAAATAGCCACAGCAATCTTCAGAAAGAAGAACAAAGCTGAAGGTTTCATGCTACCTGATATCAAACTATACTACAAGGTCATAGTAATCAAAACAGTATAGTATTGGCATAAAAACAGACAAATTGGTCAATGGGACAGAATAGAGAGCCCAGAAATAAATCCATGCCTATATTGTCACTTAATCTATGACAAAGGAAGCAAAAATATACATTGGGGTAAAGACAATCTATTCAATAAATGGTGTTGGGAAAACTGGACAGATACATGCAAAAAAATGAAACTGGACCATCTTCTTACTCCATATACAAGAATAAATTCAAAATGGATTAAAGACTTAAATGTAAGACCTGCACACATAAAACTCCTAGAAAAAAACATAGGCAGTAGACTCTCAGACATTACCCTTAGTAACATGTTTAGTGAGGTATCTTCTTGGGCAAGGGAAACAAAAGAAAAATAAACAAATGGGACTATATCAAATGAAAAAGTTTTTGCACAGCAAATAAAAATATCAAAACAAAAAGACATCCTACTGAATGGAAGAAGATATTTGCCAATGATACATCTGATAAGGGGTTAATATCCAAAATTTATTTTAAAAACTCATATAACTCAACACCAAAAAAAGTTCCACAAAAATTCCAATTAAAAATGGGCATAGGACCTGAATAGACATTTCTCCAAAGAGGACATACAGATGGCCAATAGATATACAAGGTCTGACAATTAAGTTCACCAACTTGTTGCAACAATGTTGCTAACCTTTTTTGATACCAGAGGGATTATTCATTACAAATTGGTACCAACTGGACAAACAGTTAACCAAGTTTACTAGTTGGAAGTGCTGAAAAGGCTGCGTGAAAAAGTTAGGTGACCTGAACTTTTCATCAACAATTCATGGCTCTTGCATCACAACAATGCACCAGCTCACACAGCACTGTCTGTGAAGGAGTTTTTGGCCAGTAAATAAATAACTGTATTGGAACACCCTCCCTACTCACCGGATCTGGCCCCCAGAGACTTCTTTCTCTACCCAAAGATAAAGTAAATATTGAAAGGAAGATATTTTGATGACATTCAGGACATCAAGGGTAATACGATGACAGCTCTGATGGCCATTCCAGAAAGAGTTCCAAATGGATTTGAAGGGTGGACTAGGCAATGGCATCAGTGCATGGCTTTCCAAGGAGAGTACTTTGAAGGTACTGTAGTCATTCAGCAATGAGATATGTAGCACCTTTTCTAGGATGAGTGTGAGAACTTAATTGTCTGACCTCATATGAAAAGATGCTCAACATCACTAATCATCAGAGAAATGCAAATTAAAACCGTGATGGGATACCACCTCTCAGAATGGCATCATCCATAAATCAACAAACAACAAGTGGTGGAGAGGATGTGGAAAAAAGAGATTGCAAATTGGTACAGCCACTAAGGAAAACAGTATGGAGTTTCCTCAAAAATTAAAAATTAGAACTACCTATGACCCAGCAATTCTGCTCCTGGGTATTTATCCAAAGAAATCTAAAACACTAATTTGAAAAGATATATGCACCCCTATGTGCACTGCAGGGCTATTTACAATAGCCAAGATATGGAAACAACCAAAACGCCTATTAGTAGATGATTGGATAAAGAAATTGTGGTACCTATATACAACGGAGTATTACTCTGCCATAATAAAGAATGAAATCTTACCATTTGTGACAACATGCTTAGTGAAATAAATCAGACTGATAAAGAGAAATACCATTAATCTCTCTTATATGTGGAATCTAAAGAACAATATAAACAAACAAAACAGATCCATAGATACAGAGAACAAACTGATGGTTACTAGAGGGGAGAGAAGCTGCAGGGCAGGGTAAGACAGGTGAAGGAATTAAGGAGTACAAATTGATAGTTACAGGAGAGTCATGGGGATGTAAAGTACAGTATGGGGAATATAGTCAATAGTATTGTAAAAACTGTGTAGTGTCAGATGGGTAGTAGACTTATTGGGGGGAAGACCTCAAAAATTATATAAATGTCCAACCACTAGGCTGTACACCAGAAACTAATATAAAATCATATTGAATGTCAACTATAATTTTAAAAAATAGTCATGGGGATATGTAGTGCCACATGGAGAATATTGTCAGTAATGTTCTAATAACTATGCACATTGTCAGATGGGTAGTAGTCTTGTTTGGGTTACTACTCTGTGAGTTATATAAATGTCTGACTACTTTATCGTTTTGTGTGCCTGAAACTAATAAAAATAAAATAAAATACAATTCTCCTGTGATTGCAGGCAATTGACTGACCAAATAAATAAATAAATAAATACCAAATAAAAGTATCGAAAAGAGAAAAAGACAACTAATGTCTAATAGAGTACTTATCACATGTAAGTTGTTTTGCATGCTTATCACTTTAATTCTCATAATAACTCTATTAGACCAGCAAAAGCATTGTCCCCATTCAACAAATAAGGACACTATGACGTAAAAGTTTAGACAACCTGCCAAGGACCACAGAAGAGGAACTAGAATTCTGTCCAGTGATCTCCAAACTGGAATCCTTTAGCCACTACCTCATAAGGCCTGGCTCAACATGCTTTAATTTTAGAAAGGAACTTATGTAAATACATATAAACGTTTCAAATCCAGGTTACTAATGTTTTGCTTACCCAGCCATAACGATGTCAATGCCTTAAGCAAGCTATATGTTCTCTTTCCGGTCTGGCCTTCAACTGTTATAACACTGACACTGTCCCATGGGAACCACCAATGTCAAAAACACATTGTGATTCCCTTTGTCAGTCTACCAGAACTGAGTGTTCTTCTTATCTCGTAAGTTTCCAGTTAGTTTTATTTCACTCTTTCAGAATACCGAGTTTCCCCCATCTAATGATCTCTTTCCCTTCTGAGCACCCGTGGTACCCTAACTATCTGGGTGACTGATTTGTCATTTAAAAGTTACTATTTAATGTCTAGTGTGAGCCAAGCAATGTCCCAGGTGTAGGTCATCACCAGGCCCTTGTCATAGCGGAGGAAGCAGAGGCTCATTGATTTGCCTGAAGTCACACCACTAGTGAGTAGGCAAAGCTGAGATTTGAATGCAGGCCTGTCTTAAGGGAAAACTCAGTCCGCTGTGCCCCATACTACTGTAAACAGAAACTCACCTTTCATACCTATGTCCCAACTCCCTAAGTAGAGTTGAGCCCCTCAGTAGGCCAAAACCATATCCTCCATGTTTGAGTTCCCAGAGCCTGCTGAAAGTCAAGGGGAATCCTTTAGCATCCTTACCTGTGGAAAGGGGGCCTTGCTGCTAACAGGTTTTCCCAGGGAAGCACAAGTAAAGGAGGCCTCCAGCCAAGGCAAAAGGCGTGATTTGATTACTTCCAAACTATCATTACGTCCTCCTAAAAGAATCCACAAATCAGGTCAATGAGAGAAATCCAACCACACCAACTCAAAGAGCACAAAGAAAAGAAAGAAAAGAAAGGAGAGCCGCATGGGCAAGTTCTGGCCATTCTCACCTTCTTGAGCTGTTGCAGTGAGGATTCCAAAGAGTTGTCCTTGCACTTTGGCAACTTGTTCGATGAATTCAAGGCAAACATTTAAGTTTTGATCACATGAA
The DNA here is from genome assembly GCF_004115265.2 of Rhinolophus ferrumequinum. Taxonomy (NCBI): domain Eukaryota; kingdom Metazoa; phylum Chordata; class Mammalia; order Chiroptera; family Rhinolophidae; genus Rhinolophus; species Rhinolophus ferrumequinum. The sequence continues at coordinate 7,413,632 of NC_046288.1, forward strand.
TTTTTCTGCAAAGCCAAAATGGTAGACATCAGTAGACATATTACCCTTTCCTCCTGGGCACACAGCTAGAACGTTTTCCTCAGGCTTCCCTAGCAGTTTGTGCAGCCATGTAACTGAGCTGTGGTCTATGGGATGGGAAGTGATGTGTGCCGTTTCCAGGTGTGACCAGAAGAAAACCTTCTGAGCGATTCTCTTCTTTCTCTCTCTTTCCTCATCAGCCAGCCAAATGCAGAGGACCCAGCAGAGGACCCCAAGGGCATAAGGGATGGTGGAGCCACAAGATTTGGAAAGCTGTTCATTGAACATTCCAATGACTGTTACCTAATAGAGGAAGCTTTTTGTGGATGTTAAACCATTGAGATTTGGGGGTCATTTTAATAGCAATAACCCTGACTCCTACTCAATGGAATTCTACAAAAAGTCCTTTTATAAAGTGAATAGAGCCTTTGTAACACAATACACATCATTGCTTCCTAATTTACCTGCTTTGTTGGTTCTTGTCCTCTACCTAAGTTCAATGTGTGCATAAAGAACACTACTTGTTACCAGTAAGAAGGTACTGCTGGGTGGAGGATACAATGGTGAAAACGACAAAAACGATGGTCCAGGCCACATGGTACATGCAGACTAGTGCGGGAGACGGGAGCGTAGACAGTTACCTGCTGTGGAATGTAAGTCTTACTGTAGGGCGAGCACAAGGTCTACTCACGAGCCATTGTCACAGAAAGTCAGGGAAGACTTCCGAGAGGTGAGAAGAAATTAGGCAGACTTGGGGAAAGGGTGATTCAAGTGGCTGTGGAACCGTCTAAGCAATAAGAGCAGAACATGAAGAAACCAAGAGGTAGGGCTTTTAGCTATTATCCTGCTTTTGTCGTCTCCTGGTGAACGTTTAATGTTTCCTAATTAGCTAAACTTCTAATTGATTCTAACACTAAAGGAAAGAACACAACTACAAGCAACAAACAAATCAAATGGGTGTAAAAACGCATAGACTAATGTGTCATCTCAAGCCATAATAAGACACTAGCCGTGGGTGCCTCCTGGACACTACGAGACTTGAGACAGGAAGTGGGGTACAAGGAGGATAGAAACGAGAATGAAGAGGAAAAGTTTAGATGATCTCCATGCAAGAGTTTATAAGTTTACAAAATGCACATCTATGTCATCAAGGGAAATGGTTCAAACAGGCAGTGAGCTCCCTGTGGACGGAGGCTGGGCCTGCCCTGTTCACACTTGTATTCCCAGCCCTGCATTCTAGCGTCTCTATATATGCAAACTCAATAATATGTATTGGATGGATGAATAAACATGAGACAATTCAGTCGTTTTGGACTTGTTACGCACCTCCTAAGTGCCGGGCGCTATTAATGCTTTCCATATATCCCCAGTTAATCCCCACAATAGTATGCTAGGAGCTACGAGTGCCGTTGTTATCATCCCCGTCTTCAGATGAGAAAACTGAGATGCAGAAAGGTGAAATAACTAGCCCAAGGTTACTTAGCAAGTAAAATATCAGAACTGCGACTAGAACCCAAGCTGCCTCGTGTAGAGCCCATGCTCTTACCCACTGAACTGTACTGACTTTTAGATGGTGATTAGTGCTGGGAGTAGAGGGAGGACTAGCCGATGTGACAAAGAATGAATGGGAGGGCAGCCTGGGAAGGCCTCCTCCTCATGTAAGTTGTTTCCCACGCTTATCACAGAGCTAAGCCCTGGATGCAGAGACTAGAGAAAGAGCGTGCTGGGCTGTGGGAACAGCAGGGGCAAAGCGCTATGGCAGGAAGGAGTTTGGCCACCTTGTGAACCAAAAGTGGGTGCATGTGGCCGAAGCCCAGAAGGTCAGAGAGGTTGGCAGGACAGATCCTGGAAGGAGTTTGGATGGAATGACTTATCATAACCTAGGGGGCAACTGCAGGTTTACTTTCCTTGCCTGGTAAGTAGTACCTGGTGACCAGCTCTGTTGTAACGCTTATTTCTGGTGTAGCCATTTGTTTCTCTGTCTTAGCCTCTCTGCTTCTCCTAAGAAGACGATGAGATTTTTACAATTGACTGTGTTTTTCATGTTTGTATCCATTGCCACTAGTATCCATAGCAAATGGAAGGGCCCAACAACGTTTGATGGACGAATGATGAGTGACTTAACAGCATGATATCGACATGATCAGAGCACTGGGAACCCACAGCCAGAACAGCGCCCTGCATTCCTTCCTTGTGAACCAGCAGCCCTTGCCCTTGCTCTTTAACTCCTGCACTTACCACACTGACCTTCAGCTCCCCTGTTGCAGCCTTTTGCCCCCTGGCTAGACCGGGCCATGTGCTACGTGGACAGAGAATGGGCACGGGAGCCCAGCAAACCTGAATGAGTGTCTCAGTTCTGCCACGTGCCACAAGTTCTGTGTGATCCTGGCTCTTAGGAGGTATCCAAAGTGAGTGAACTGTCTCATGTTTGTTTATTCATCCATCCAATACATATTATTGAGTTTGCATACATAGAGAAGCTAGAATACAGGGCTGCGAATGCAGGAGTGAACAGGGCAGGCACAAAATAATGCGTACCAGCACCTCAGAGAAAGGAGGTGTCCAATATTTGGTCCCTATGAGGTGGTATGTGGTAGTGAAAGGAGCAATGTGCTTCGGAATAAAGCAGACCTTGGTTCAAATCTGCTTCTCCACTAATTAGCTGCATTCCCTTAGAAAAGAAATTTCAAATATGAAATTGCCTCTGTTTACTCGTATTTAGGAAGTGGTTGATCTCACGAGCTAACTTAGGTACAGAGCAGAGAAAGGACATAATAATTAGCAGTATTACTGTGGTGTTACTATATGCCCCTAGGCCTTGCCCGGTATCTGGTACAAAGTAGGCGCCTAAAGGAATGTTTGTCAAATGGTTGTATACACAACTTAAATAACAGAAGAGAATATACTGTCAGACAGTTCCTGTTCCCAGGACATGTCACAACATGCTGCAACTTCTAACACAAAGCATCGCACAAGACACTCAGGCTTCAATAGGGTCACGTTACTCTACCAAACGTGAACTCACACATAATAAAATGAAGAGATGAACTAATTATACTGCCTCCTCATTCCAAAGCACTGACTTCCAAAGTTCATTCATTCACAAACCACTGAATTCCTATTATATGTAAGGCCTTGGGCTGGCAGCTCAGGACACAAAGCCACATTAGAGAAATTAAGAATAAAAAATAAGTTGCCTGCTGTCATTGAGCTCACTAGCTGGGGAAGTGGAATGGAGAATGGGAAATACACAGGGGTTGAATATTACCTTAGAGTTTATTAAGTGCTCTAGGTGGGTAGTGAGCTGTGGAAGGGACAAAGCACATTCCGGTAAAGGGTGAGGGGTAAGCGGTTAGGGCATCACAACAGAGGAACAGCAGGTACCGAGGCAAGAAGCAGCAAGGTACATTATAGGGGAAAGCAGAACACAGGGTCCAGAGACCAAATAATGAAAAATTTAATTTGCCACATGAGGGACTCTGGGCTTTATCCCATCATTAAAAGATTGAATGGGGCAAGTAGATGAGGATGGGTATGACATGGTCAGATTCGCTTTGCATTTTAGGAAAATCAGTCTGGCGGAAGGAGACCAGATAGAGTTTGGATAGAGAGTGAGTCTGGCTGAGATGCTGGGGGCTGTGGAGACGTCAAGTGTCCCCTAAAGCTCCTATCTAGGCTCCAAATCACAGCTGCGTCAGCCAAGGTCCCACTGAGGCATTACTTGAGGATGAAGCTGGGAAGTTCGGAACCAAGTACGAGGTGTGAGCAGGATGATGCTGTTTGGGGACACTCAGTGTCTGGAGGACCTTCCGATGGAGATTTCCAGTCATGATACCTAACAGTTATTGGCACCTACTCTGTGCCAGCCAGGCACTGTGCTAAGGGCTTTAAATACACTTTCCTTTAATCCTCAAAAGAACCCTGCAAACTGGATGCCATTCATCATCCCGACTTCACAAATGAGCAAACAAAGGTCTTAAGTTTTTTGGAAGAGACAGTGTTTGAGCTGGAACCTAAACCCATTCCTGCGGCCTCTGACACTAAAGCCGAGTTCTCAACCGTGATGTTTTACCAAAAACAGCTGGAAAATCAATCTAGCTCTCAGAAGAGAGGTGGGATGAGGGATGTGGTTCTGGAAGCCTTCAGCAGATGGACTGAGTGGAAGCCATATGTGTAGATGAGATCATTAGGGAGAGTACAGAGTGGGGAGAGGGCTGAGGGCCAGGCAGAGGGCAATTCTGTTAATTCAGAAGTGGGCTGAGGAGGAAGGGCCAGTGAATGGAAACCAAAACAAGAGTGGTAAGAACTAAGAGGACAGCCAGGAAGAAAGATGAAGAAGAACCAGGAAGGCAAAGAAGAAGATAGATGGTTTACTCTCTGCTTCACTCGTGCATTTATGCTCTCAACAAATCCCTCTGGAGGGAGCTACTGGGCGCTGCAGGCGAGGGACACAATGATGAAGGCGTCAGTCTCTTGCCCTCAAGGAATTTATAGTCTAAGACAAACATGTCAATAAATGCAAAACCAGGTACTATTTGCTATCATAAAGGTAGGACGAGATTTCAGTGGTGAGGCTCAAAGGAGGACGTGGTAAGAAGCCAGGAAGATTCAGGAAAGCCTTCACCTGAGGAGCTTGGTGGGCTCCTACTCCAAGAAATTCTAGTTCTTTGAGCGTGGGGCCTGGGTGCTGGAAAATTTTTTGAAGCTTTCTAGATGATTTTTATGTGCAACCAAGATTGAGAACCACGGCATTAGTGGGAAGTGAGATCAATTTAGTAGGGCTCAACCAGCCCCCCACCAAGAAAAATTAAGAGATAACAGAGTATATCACAATTACTAAAGACTCGTGAAAACTTTGCTTCAGTTACATATGCAAAAGGGTGTATGTGTGTTATGTTGTGGAGTAAAATGCATTGATTTCTGTGGGTAAGTTTTTAAAGCACTGCCTCAGGGATAGTGCTTTGCTCTGTGTTGAAAATCACTGGTCTGGGAAATGAGGAGCCAAAAAAGGTCACCCCTCAAACAGCTATATCAAAGTTGAATTGGAGGTGGGCAAGGAGCAAGGCAGGGAAATCAATAGAAATATGCCATGTTCTAGATGTGGAACTTAAACAAATAACCTTCAGACTTAGTCTACGGCTTTGAGCACATGGGAAAGCAAGAGGTAACAGAAAGGAGTAGAATATTCGGGAATATAACTACCAACATTATTAGCATATACAGAACTTGTTCTTTTAAAGCTACCCACCCCTGTGCAACAGAGATGGGCAACTAGCCTCCTTTTGTAACCACGATGGCTGTAAAGATACTGTGAGTCCTGCTAGGGACAGAATTCTCTGGACAGCAAGAAGCTACTATACCTGAGTCTCCTTCTTGGCTGCAACAGGTATTTTTGCAACAAAATTCACTTGAGATCTGCCCTAAACATACCCTAGAAGTTGGTTTTCCTGCACATGTAATAAATGATGCGAGCTTGAATAAGAGCAATAGTAGCTAGAGGGAAAAGGTGAGAGGCTTTTGACAGATATTGAAGAGGCAGAGTCCTCACGGCTTGATGAATCCATTTGTGAGGCAGAATGGGGAGGGAAGGGCCCAGGTTTCTGACTTGGGCCACAGGGGCAATTGTGATGCTATTGCCCAACCAGAGGCCACAAGCGGAGAGCCAACAAGACTGGAGAGAGGATAACTAGTCCTGTGTGGTTCGTGCTGGTTAGAGGAGGTGGAGCTTCCATGTGGAGCTGTCTGGAAGGCAGGTGGGCACTCACATCCGGAGCGATGGAGAATGGCCCATGCTGCAGATAGATTTGGAACTCACCAGCATCTGGGATGCAGCTAAAGCCATAAAATTTGATAAGATGTGCCAATTGCTGCAGAGAAATAAAGGAGATAGGGACTAGGAAAAAAAGAGATTGGACTTGACTGACCACCAGGTGGCCTCTAGTGAATGTTAGGAGACCTGTTCTACTAAAATGATAGGGGGAGGGGTACTCAGTGTACTTCCAGATTGTTCCATGATGAGCAACAAATAGGAGTTGAAGAAGCTAAGGCAATGAGGACAGAAGAACAGATTCCTCTTTCAAGAAGTGTCATAGTGTGGGGAAAGAGCAACAGGACAGAAACATTGTTCCCATCCCTTCAATGTCACCACTCTCTTGCCCAAGCAAAAGCTCCTGACCCATTGAGCCTAAATGTTGCCTAGTTTCCAAGGTCCTTAATTTCCTCCAGCGACTCTCTCCACTCCAGTCATTATCATGCTCTGCCATTGCATATATCATGTGTGCACCAGAATGACCACCAATCCTTTAGTGCCTTTCACTTCAGAATCTTTGACCTTGTTTACTAAATGCGCCAGCATCGTTTACAAGAGGCTGATTCATATAATGTCTTGCCTAAAGTATCTTCCAGCCCTGTCCATTCTCCCTAGAATTCCCAATGTCCCCATCATGCAACAGCTAGAGAAAACTTTCCAAAACACAGCCCAAACACATGTCCTCTCTGCACAACGCTTTTAGTTTCTCCCCACCGTCCTCCGGATCAAGTCCAAACTCCTTAACACAGCATCCGAGGCCCTCCACCCTCTGGCTCCACCCCACCCCACCGTCTCAGCCTCATCTCATTTCCACTCCTAACCTTTTCACACCTCCTAGCTTTCTGCACATGCTATTTCCTCTACCCTTTGCTCTCTTCTCCAATTGGAAGTTCATCGTTATGATGCACTTGACATTTCTATTCCCAGCACCTAGCGCAAACAGGTGCATTGTAAATTCTGAAAAAAACACTTGTTGAATAAATTCATAAATGCACTGCAAAAAGTATAGAGTGCCTCACCCAAACCTTTACACATAGCAGAAGCTCAGTAACCATTTGTTGAGTGAATTATTAAGCTCTTAACGATGGGTTCAGTTCTTGGTTGAACAAGAAGGGATGCTCTGTGGCTCTTTCACCAACATTCTTAAAAACCACAAAAAAGGGAAACGATTCTGCAAGTTAGGTGTTTACATGAAGCTGTCTCTGAACATCCAGTGGGATCCAAGTTTTAAAGGCCAAGTAATGCAATAATCCAGCATCTATTTAATAACTAAAAGAAAATGAGTCGGCAATGTTTGCTGTTGTTTTTATGATTTGTTTCAATAGCCACCATATTGGACAGTGCAGATACAAAACATGTCCGTCGTCACAGAAAGTTCTATTGGACAGCTTTGCTCTAGAAAGAACAAGAAGGCCAAGAATTACTAGGGCAGATTGAGCAAGGAAGAGAGTAATAGATGAGGTCACAAAGTTTAAAAAAACTCCAATTGCATAGGAGCTTGATGGCCATTTTAGGAACTGTGACTCATTCTGAGTGAGATAAAAGTCTGCAGCGTTTTGCTAGAGGAGTAATTTGATCTGACTTGACATTTCGAAGAATCATTTTGGGTTATTTGCGTAATAATCTAGATGAAAGATGATTGAAAGTGGACAAGGGTGGCAGCAGTGGAAGTAATGAAAAGCGCTCAGGTTCTATATAAATTTAGAAGCTGATACCAACAGATTATGCTGGTGAAAAGAACATGGAGTGGTTCTTAAGACAAATTAGGAAAAAGGTTGGTATTTAGGGCATAGGAGAGGCTAATGTTGGTTTTGACTTTGAGATGACAGCACAATTGGAAATGTCTAATGATCAATTGGAGAAGTGAGAACAGGCCCTGAATATAGATATGAGATTCATCAGCCCACTTATAAGAGCTGAAGCAGGAATGGAGGTAGAAGGTAAGATTTCTAAAGTCTGGCCCTTGAAGAACAGTCACAAGAGGGAGTGGATTAAGGCAAGGGGACAAATAACAAATATAGAGTCTTAGAAGAATGGAGATGTCAACAGTCAAATACGACAGAGATGTCAGAGAGTTGAAGAAAATGATGGGCACATAATTTGGAAAGGCACTGGTCTCTGAGAGTGCAGTCCTTACCTCGTGTATGTGGGTGGGTAGGGGGCAGAGCTAGGTTGAAATGGTTTCATTGAGAACAGAGGAATGGGATGGACCACTGTTAATGAGAAGAGAAAGTACAATAAACTTGGGCATTTCTCAGTACTTACAGGTAGTCTAAAACAATCATTTAATTTGGTCCAGTTAAATGCTAGTGTCATTTGTGTTAAATGTTGTCTTGTGGCAAACTAAATAGTCTTTTTAACATTCAGAGTTTATTTAGGCCACAGGGCAATAAAACAAAATTTTTTTTAATTGAGATTGTCTTAAGAAGGGTAAATACATGTATCAAGATTTGTTATTCTCAACCTTCTGAGTCCAAGTAGCAAGTAGGCACTTTTAAAGGTGGTGGGGGAAACACAAGGCTTTTGTGATAAAGAGGAAAATTGTAATTTTCCTGCAATCTTGACAGAGAAGGAATAGTCAGTGCTGATTCTTTAAAAGTGGGCAAAGGAGGCAAACACTAGGAAGGAAGGCTAAGGAGAAAGCAGTGGCTCTTCTTTGAGCTCCCTTCCACCTCAGGTGTCCTGGTTAAGGGTGAATGGGAAAGTCCGAGGGACTCAGGACAGCAGGCAGTTCCATTTCTCCTGGTAGGATTTCAGAAACAAGCTGATCTAGACTCAAAAAACTGAGATCAGAAAAGGAACTTTATGTATCATATAGCCCAGACTCTCCCATTTAACAGAGAAGGCACTGAGACCCAGAGAGGTTAAATAAATGGCCCCAGGTCATACAGCTAGTTCTACACAGAGCCAGATCCTAGAATCTAGGAGGGCAGATTCCAGGTCCCCAGCTCTGTCTACGTCACCGTCACCGTTCTACTTGCTACGTGGACTCTCCTATTTAAGACGGACTGACCGAATTTAAAGCAAATTCAGCACTGGAGTTCTGCCTTCTGGAGGTGGGGAGAAGTAATGGGAGCCGGAGTGGGACTGGGGATTAAGAAGACTTGAAGAGGCTGGCTTCTTACAAATGCCCTGGCAACAGGCCTTCTGAAATCTGCCTTGGTGTTTTAACTGTGCCAGCATACCAGTGAAACCGCAACGTTGGCAAGTGTCCGTTTCACTCACTCCGCTCTGGGTAATAATTCCTGGGTGTATTGTAAAATCTGTCCTGATACAACCTCTGAGTATCCCCAAGAGAAGGAGATTTATGGAGAAGAAGGAGGAGGGTTATAATTCGAGTTGGGGGTAGTGGGGTGGGTTGCTGGCGGAGAGAATGGGAGGGAGAGCGGCAGGCTTGACCAGACCCAGGCCAGATAGTAGGTCTTTCCCGTTGCTACGCCCACCAGCGTCCTTGGTTACCACTAAAGTGATTGCGCTCTCTACTGCTCCACTCCGAGTCCCGCGCTCCGCCGGCCGCGCCACCCCAGCGCCGCCTCGCGCGGTGGAGAGCAAAGGGCGCTGGCAGACACGTGCCTGTCCTTCCATCCCCGCGATCCCAGTCTGAGGCTGGGTCCCTGCTCGGAATCACAACCGCCGCGGCTTTGCAAAGCAGCCACCTGGATGCCAGCCCTAAGAAACCTCCTCCGAGGGCTGTACAGGCACTAGAGGGAGGGCGACCCCGGGGGTCTTCCACCCTGACTCACGTTGTAGTCCCTCAGCCAGAGCTCTAGCTTGTCCAGCATCGATCGTAAGGATTCGCTGGAGACTAGTTTCCTCAGGTTTTCCGCCATCGCTCGCTTTTCCGCTCGGCCCCGCTCTCTAAACTGGAGATGTGAAGGGGACGAGTCGGTGGCCTAAGCAGGACTTCGGGTGATATGGCAGGAAGGGTGTTATCTTCCTGAGGGGCTCAGAGCGCGGCGGATATTTCCATCCTCCCCCGCGGGTCAGACCTGGCAGGGTTTGGCAAGCCAGGGAGGAGGTGCCCTGAGCCACCGCTGCCGCGCCTCCTCTGCTGCCCCGCAGTCTCCTGACTCCCGGGCGGCTGCCCAGAGCCTGGACAGAAATACCCAGGCGATTATTAAACAAACCTTGACGTGGGGGGGGCGGCTGCTAAGGACGCGCGCCACCGGCGTCGTAGCAACGCCCGGATCGCCACTCAGCCCCCATTGCGCCCTCCACTCACCTGGAGCCCAGAATCCTCAGGGTTCCTGGGCACCCGCCAGGGAGCGCAGTGTTGCTGCTCCTAAAGCTGCAGCTGCTGGCCCAAGGCGAGGGCGCCTCCTACCACAGAGACTCCAGGCTGGGCCAGGGGCTGGAGGAAACCAAGACTACAGACGGCGGCTGCAGGAGACAGGCCCGCAGTGTGGAATAAGGGCGGGCGGGGAGAGGCAGGCAGGGGGTCAGCTGGAGACCTCTTGTCTAGAAAAGCAACGATTATTTCTCTATAGAAGTTTTTGGTTAGGAAAGCATGTTTGGCGCCTCCTTTATTCTTGCACTTCTCAGGCCTTTAATCTTTCATTTGTAATACCTAGGGCTTATGTATATGAAACTTGCTTTAACTAAAGTTTCAATTCTTCCAACTTCTATCATTTCCTTTGTTCCTTGGCCCACTGGGTGGGTGCCCAAGTCAATAGATTTTAGTTCCAGGATGTTCACAAATTAAAATGAATCCCTCAGGATTAGACAAGATTTGTTAGTATATTTTTAGAATCATTGAGTACTTTAAAGTTTCATTTAATTCTGTATTCTCTGAGACTTTCTGAAAGTTCAGACCTGTTTTGACACTATTTCAAAAGGATGTATTAAACCACAATAATAGTTTGAAATGAAACCATTTCAACCATCGTTAAGCACTTTAGAAGCCCTTATTTTATATGCCATCAAATGATGTACTGGTAGCAAATCATCCTTATCTAGTCATTAAAACAGTAGGGTGGAGCAGGGCCTCAGCTCACTTTACTAGTTTAATTCAGTTTCTTTTCTTTAGGGACTTGAAAATATATGAACATTGTATATGTCCAAGTACTATAAAATTCAGAACTTGACCACCTCTTGTTTTTATTTCTCTTAAATACAGTGGTTTGACTGTCCTGTAATAAAAATCAGAGGCTCATTTTTGGAACCTGTGCTCCTACTATTTTCTGTAGACCACAAAATGACTATAAAGGTACATAATACATGTTATTCTATCATAGTAGGATAACAATTCCTAATGTAAAAAACTAAAATTCATTAGACACCTTTTTCCTAAAAATATAAAGAAAGAGGAAGGGAATTGGGGGAGGGAACCTCACAGGTTTCTTAATTTGGAGACAATAATTGCATATTTCAACAGGCAATTGGAATCTTTGAACAGACCTATTTATGTATTTATGAAAACCAAGTTGGAATATTTAGTCAAATTAGGAGTTAAATCTTCTTCCTTGCTGTGGCATTTTAACCTCTAATCCCTGGTTTCATGATCTGTAAACAAGGGATAATAATTCTTCATAGAATTATTATGAGACTGATAAGAATTCTTGTGAAGTACTTAGTACAGTGCTTGGCATACACTGTAGTAAATGCTTCTCAAATGCTATCATCACTATTACTATGCATATAGACCACAGTATTATATTTAATAGAGAAAATTAGGTTGGAAGCAATCTAAATCTCCAACAATAGGGCATTGTTGGAGCAAATCAAAGAAATGTTGCACAATAAAAGTCCTGTCACTGAAGACTATCTAGTTTCTAGGAATTCTCAATGTGTAATGTGAAGTGAAAGAAAGCAGGACACTAAATTATGTATATTGTTTTATATTATGCATTATGAACGCAAGGTATGATTACGGGTGATTTTAATTTGCTGCTTTATACTTTTCAGATTTTCCAAATTTCTACCATGAACACGACAGCTTTTATAAAAGCTTATTCAGAAACAAAACTACCCAAAAACTTGACCAGCCTCAGACATGCGTTAGCCAAAATACCAATATTTAAGCTGACTCAAAACAGAATATGCTTTGACCAAATGTTCATATTACTAATTTAGTAGTTAGAGTCTTAGGATAGAATAGATCTTTGCAATCCCTTTAGACGATGTTATGTGATGTTATTTGTCTCTACAGAGTTCTAGCAGCACAACTAGATTCAAGACCCTAAGGCCTATAGTCATTTCGTGTACTTCTTGGTTTCCCTAGAACTCTGGTGTGTGTTTGTGCATAGTAAGAACTTTTTATTAATAACAAAGAAGCATAGTACTCAATGACTCAGAAGAAAGGAAATGTTTTACATATTTATTCATTATTTACCCCCTACTATTTCCAAAAAAGGATCTGAGATGGCTTACAGTAAAAGACTTGAATTAGGATGGTGCAAAAGTAATTGCAGTTTAAAAGGTTAAAAATAATTGCAAAAACTGCAGTAACTTTTGCACCAACCTATAGATAATATCATTTACATTAGAAATATTTTTAATGAAAAAAGTAAATATGCCCCAATTTTAAGCCTATGTACTAAGACTGAGCATTATTTTACATTTATTTCTGAACTTTGTGGAAGCTCAGATAGAAAGGAAAAAGAGTTGTGATTATTAATTTTTTTAAATATATATACCAGTTCTTTGAATAGAAAAGCATTTTTCTGGTACTAATACTAAAATATATTTATCCTTTTCCAAAGAGTATAGAACAACAGAGATGAAGATGTCTTTAATAACCCCCCTTTTAAAATAAAATATAGAAATGATCTTGATATGATTGTTTCTTGCAGTCACCTTTGATCAATGCCCAGGGGGTTATACTAGAACACATGTCATCAAAGAGAGGGCCAAGCAATTGACACCCATTTTTCAGCTCTGGTGATGTTACTTACTACAAACTTAGAAATTCCATACCTGTAGGAATAAGTGGACAGTCTCATAAGTGCCCTTAATGATGATCCCCTCTCCAGAGCTTTTAAGGGTGCTGGATAGCAACCAATTAAACAAGAGCTAGAGCGTGGTGTGAAAATAGTCTGTTTCTGATCACAGAAGAATCTGTGTGCTTTTAATGACAAGCTTGTAGTCAACAAGGTAAAGGTTCTGTTCAAAGAGTTAAATGAGTTCCATGATCTCTTGTAGTTGTGACATTCTTTAATGCTAGTTGGTTTTGCTTTTGTTTTTTAACATATTGGTTAAGGTTCAGGTTGAGCAAATCTTGCTCTTTGTTTCAATTTTTGGTTCACAGTTCAGTTCAGGACAAGCCTTGATTCTGAGAGCATTAGCAAATCACCAAAAGTTGAACATTTTTCTTAAGTAAAATTTATTCTGCAGGCTTGCTGGAATAACTAATATTCCTAACCTCCAGAAAATAAACAAGGGATTTCTCTATAGTTGCACTTTTAATTAATTTAAACCCAACTCAAACTGACAAAAATCTTCCTAACTGCCACAACCACTCAGAGCTCATCACTCTCTTCTTTATGTTTTCTCTTTTTAACTTCCAGACGTGTTAATATTGTTGCAATTATCACAGGATATTATACTTGTCTGTCTCCTATGTAAGCTTGTGAGTTTCCTGAAGAAAAGAGGCTTATTTAGTTTTATATCTCCAGCACAGCAACTGGTATGTTCTATACCCTCTATATAAATTTGTTGAACTGAACTGTTAACACAAAGGGAAAAGGAAGGAAGGAAAGAAGCGAGGAGAGAAGGAGGAAGGAAGGGAGGGAGGAAGGAGATGATTGGCTGCTTTGTATCTAATGTCATAATCCCTTTGAGTTTGAAGAAAGCAAATTTAATAGTGAGTTTGTTGTTCTATGGTATCATAATTCTGTCACGCAGCCAGAAGCCATTTGTTCTAGAGAAATGTAATGTGTCAAACATCTGGATGGAATACACTTTCTGAAAGTCCTACATTTTGCCTACTCTGAATTTTACCTGCATTGGTATTGGAGAGATTTTTATTTGTGATTTTATGAAGCCAACAAAAGATTAACAGAATCCACTCAGTGAAATGGAGAGCTGTGTATGTAGTTCTGTGCTACTCCAAACATAAATCTATTCAATAAGCTATAATGATATACGGTGGGATCTTCATCATAATTTCCAGTTCTTCCTCACTAAGGACAACTGCAAACCCTTAGTTAGTGTGGCTGAAGACTAATCTGTTCTGCTCTGGCCTGGATGCTTTTTCAGGCACCCCGAATCCTCTTCTGTGTGTGCCATGCTATTCTTGTCCTACAGCTGTCTGTATTAGGACCTTGCGCCTTTGGTTCAGGGCCTATATTACAATTTGAAGAAAATCTTTTAGCCTTTGCTGACTCACGTGCATGATGTTTCCTTTAAACTGTTTTTATTGGTGGCATTGCCAAGCATTTTGTCTCCACTTGTAGGTAGCAAAACGCTAATTTATCTATTTACTCAGTGTTCTCTAACCTGAGTGCTCTGTGTTCTCATTTTATCAGCTTCATTTGGTCCTTTCTGTTCTCTGCCACACTGGAAGGGAAAAGATTTAAAAAAAAAAAAAAATCCACTGGAGAAAGAACAATGTGGGGGTTAGGGGTGCCCACCCCCTGCGCAGTTGAAAATACAAGTATAACTTTTGACTCCCCAAAAACTTAACTACTGTTAATCGGAAGACTTACTGATAACATAAATAGTCAATTAACACATGTTTTGTACATTATATGTATTACATACTATAGTCTTACAACAAAGTAAGCTTGAGAGAAGAAAATGTTAAGAAGAAAATCATAAGAGAAAATACGTTTACAGTACTGTACGTATTGATTTTTTAAAATCTGTGTGTAAGTGGACCTGTGCAGTTCAAACCCATGTTGTTCAAGGGTCAACTGTAATTGCTAGGGATCTGAGCTGAAGACAGTTTCCCCTTCTGGATAGAAGCAGAGATGCTGTTTTCTGTGTAATACCAATAAGCATTCCCTGCTCAGAGCAACAGTTCAGAATTTTTCTGTAAAATTATTTCATGCTCTGTATTAATTAAACTAGAAAAACATAAGAAATTTTTAATACCGTGTTTCCCCGAAAATAAGACTTAGCCAGACCATCAGCTCTAATGCGTCTTTTGGAGCAAAAATATATTATATTAAAATTAGACTGGGTCTTATATAATATAAGACCAGGTATAATATAATATAATATAATATAATATAATATAATATAATATAATATAATATAATATAACCGGGTCTTACATTAATTTTTGCTCCAAAAGATGCATTAGAGCTGATGGTCCAGCTAGGTCTTATTTTTGGGGAAACACGATATATCGCAACTGTATCACCTTAGCACGTAAATAAACTACAGGACATTTATAGCAAACAGATTAGAAGGAAAAAAAACACAATTTACTATGATTTTTGAGAGCCACAAGATACCCCTCCTATCTTAACCCAGGTTTCCATCATTATAGTTAGTTCAAAAAAGAAGACACCCTTGCCCTCAATCTTTTCAGCTCTGCTAGCTAAATACATGGCAAATACTTGACTTTATGAAAATGGTCATTGAAGGAGTAAGCTAATGAAGCTACTGCAAAGGCACAGTGGGCATGATCTACACTGTAAGATACCCTTAAGCACCCCGAGAGGGACATGGGACAGCATGAGGTCAGTTCTAAGGTAAAGGGTATTGAAATAGAGATTTTCAGATTTGATAAACATTTACTGAATTTCTAGTATGACAGAAACATCTGCTTTAATAAGAAGGCAAAATTAGACTCAGTCCCTGCTCCCACAATCTACTCAGGAGAGAGATAGACAACCATAGTTCAGTGTGACAAATTACATTAAATATAAAATTCTATGGAAACACTGACCCTTCCCTTACCTCCTCCTCCATGCCCCTGAAGAAAGGATCAGGGCAAGTTGTGGAAGAAAGTGACATTTAGAGCCAGCTCTGGAAGTATTTAGAGCCAGCTCTGGAAGTATGGAGAGGAGTTCCTCAGAGGAGGAAGAGAAGAGAAAATGGAACAGGACAGACTAGCAAAGAGGCATAAAATTACATGGAGAGGCAGGGACTGACGAATGCTACTCCATTGTGACAGTAGTACCAGAGAAAAGACTGAAAAGATAGTTCTGGGTTCGGCTACAATGAGTCTTGTATATCAAGCTAAAGAAAGTGATTTTTATTTTGTAGGCCATGGAGAAGCAGCAAAGGGCTGTACATAAGTAAATAGCATGTTCTGGTCTTTTTTTATGTCACATAGGAGGTCCTAGAGGCTAACTTTGGAGGGGGCAGAACTAGACCCAGAAAGAACATTTAGGAGACACAGAGATGAGAGCTAATGAGGTTCTTCTCTGGGGTAATCCATGGTGAGAGCATTAAAGGGGACACATGTCAGAAACACTTAGGTACTAGTAATATTTTTTACCTAATGGAAAAAATTAACCCAATATTCACTCATTAAAGTTACTAGGTACATATTATATACTTGGTTGCTAATGTGTTCAGGATTTGGAGCAACACAGAGCTGTTAACACATTGCCCCTACTTTATAATGAGCTTACAGTTTACCTGGGAGTAAATTATATGTGCATGAAAGGTGAAATAACACAAGATAATGTGTTATTAAGTATCAAATGTTCATCATAGGAAATGGTGCAATAACAATTAAAGAGAGAGAGAGAGAGAGAGAGAGAGAGAGAGAGAGAGAGAGAGCGCGCGCGCGCGCAATAATGATTGGCTGTAATTGACAGGAGGAGGTGGGGCTGAAGGTGGTCCTTAAAGACCGGTGAGATTTGGAGGTATGAATTCACAGACAAGAGAAATGGGCAAGTAAATAAATGTCAGCGTAGTGGGATAAATGTGACAATAGAGACATGTTTGAAGATCACAGAGAAGAGCACAGAAATCAGAAATTTGTGATGGGGAGAAAGGCTTCCTAGCAGAGAGGTCATTTGAGCTAACTTTTAGCAGATTTAGAAGAACAGGTAGATAAAAAAGATAAATATCCACATATGCAAAGGCAGAGATTTTAAGAACTTGATGCATTCTGGCAAGTAGATGGGAACTGCAAATGTTGCACGTGGCTAGAGTAAAAATGAGTTTGTGGGAGAGGCAGTAAAGGAGGCTAAAAAGAGGTAGATGGGAACCAGGAAGTAAAGGACCTTATGTGCTAAAGAAGGAGTGTAATTTTTATAATGGAAAGTACTGGAGGATTTTAAGCTTCTGCATGAAGAGTGACATGATGGGGTTTGTATTTTAGATCACACTAGAAATGATTTCAAAGTTTCTGAATAAATGGCGATATCCGGGAATTTACGAAGAGCAGATTTGGGGGAAAGATTTTGAGTTCAATTTTTGGCTGTTTTGAGCTTGAATTTGTGAATTCGTTTTTTTAAGGGCTGTTGTTATCAAATTACCACAATCTTGGTGGCTTTAAAGAACAAAAATTTATTATCTTATAGCCTGGAGGCTAGAAGTCAGAATCAGCAGGGTCTGTTCTTTCTGGAAGCCCTGAAGGAGAATCTGTTCCATGCCTCAATCCTAGCTTCAGGTGATAGTCTTGACTTTCCTCAGTTGTAGACACATCACTCCAGTCTCTTGCCTCTGTCACATCATCTTCTCTGTGCCTCTGTCTTCTCTTCTTTTACAAGACACCAGACATTAACTTTAGAGCCTATTCCAGGGTGATCTGATTTGAGATCCTTAACTTAATTATACCTGCAAAGACCCTAGTTCCAAATAACATCACATTCACAGGTACCAGGGATTAGGACTTGGATATATCTTTTTTGGGGGGAAGACACTATTCAACCCACTATAAAGCGAGTGAATCTGATTAGTACTTCATGATCTGATTCAAACTCTAGGCTTGGTTTGTATTTCTAAATGCTAATATATTTACAACAGGGAAAAGGAAATGCAGAATTAAAGACTGTGTTACATGGTAGAAAGAGCAAAGACTTTAATCAGGTGGACCTATGTTCAGTTCCGGTTCTTTATTAGTTAAAAACCTGGTTAACCTCTATGAGTCTCGATTTCTTCATTTATAAAATGGGGATAATATGGCCTATCTCATAAAACTGCTGGGAGAATTAAAAAGAGATTGCCAGGTACACAGTAGACTCTAAATATCATTATTTCAGGGGGAAAAATGCTTGAAGATAATACATTTGGAAATGACCACATTAAAGATGTGATCATGTGAGTGTATTGGATCTCTCTTTAAAGGCTATAGCAATTGGTATCAAGGAAAATAGTGAGGTGTCCTGTCAGGGAGGTGGAGATCAGCAATGAGGATTCCAAAAAAAGGTGATCTTTCAGAGAGTCAAAGGGACATCTGGCATCAGGAAAATGAGTTATCAGTTATCTTACCACCTAAGTGGGAGAGAAGTTGGCAAAGTCAAGGCAGGACTCTAGTCTTAGAAACTGGGATATCAGGCAAATTTCTAAGACAATAAGCGTCAATACTATGCTAAGCATTGGAGGTAAAACGACAAGTAAGACGTGGACCTTCCAGATAGAGTTCACCGTCTTTTAGATGACATCAGACAGGTTAACAAGACAAAACACAATAATATAAAGTGCTAAAAAAGAGTAGGAGCAGCATTAAGGGAAAGACCAGCTAACACTGCCCATGGGAGCCTGGGGAACCTTTAAAGAGAATGTGACATTTTAGTGGATTCTTGGAGGATAAAAAATATGAGAACTTTCCAAGCAGAGGAATAAGAGGCAAAGCACAGGAAAGACTAGAGTGACTGAACTGGAGACAGGAACTGAAGATCAGTCAAAGGCCCAGGGATCTAAATCAAGAAAGGGGATCAGAGCCGGACTGTTCACAGAATCTTACTGCTGATTCACAAAGCCCTGGGCTGTAACTTACAGCCTTCCTGCCTAAAATGCACGTTTGTCCTAGAGATCCAGGCAGGAGTGGGCCTAGACATTTAATTCAGGTTGTTGTAGTGTTTGGAAAAGAATATACACAGAAATTAATGAACAGTTAGGTACTGCCATTAGCCAAAATCAGGGTAGAGAAGGGAAATGTGTATGAGAGATTTATTATGGGTCAGATTGTCTATTTAAACCTCACAGCAATCCTCTGATGTAAAGCAGGCAGTTAGTGAAATAATGGCTCCAGTCATTAAAAAGCAATACTGACCTAGTTCCTAGAAAAAGAAAGGTTACTTGGTACATTTGGGTGGCTTCCTGGTGTGCAGTAAGTATCTGTGAAATTAGGTTTCCCAGGATACACACGGACAACACTATCTCCAATACTAAATGGTAAACCCACCCCCACTGCCACAGAAAAAGGCATCAAACTTCAGAGGCCCTCCAGAGTTAAGAAGCATCCCGTACGTAAAGTGACGGTGTGTCTTCCTTGAGGACTCGACGCTTTCAAGATTTTAGCAGGCTAACTGGCAACTTGTCACCCTCCGTCCACATGGTCGCCACCCCATCTTCGTCCACCTCTACCCTCGAAAACGCCCCTTTGGGCCCCAGCCAGCGAGACCCCGGCCCATGAAGGAATGAGAATACGCCCGCCGGGGATGGCCTCGGCCCCGCGTGGCGCGGAATGGGGTTGGGGAAGAAGAGGCGTCCTCAGTGCTTTGCGGGCGCCCTTTCGGGAGAGTCCAGACGCGGCCCGAAGTCGCGTGGAATCGCCGTGCGTGGAAATACGTTCCCGAGGCCACAGTCCTGGATGCAGGGCGCAGCGGAGCGCCGCCTCCGAACCTCCCTCCCGGGGACAGGGTTGGGGGGCAGCGAGCCGCAGGTCCCCCCTCCCACCCGGCCGCCAGGGCGCAGGCGCAGGCGCTCGAGGTGCGGCGGCCGCGGGGAAGATGGCGGCGGCAGCGGCGGCGGCGGCGGCGGCCGAGCAGGTCTGTGAGCCCCGCCGCGGCCGCGGACTGCAGGGGTAGGGGCCCCGGGGTCCTGCCGGTGGGGCCAGCCGCGGGGCTGGCCGGCGGGAGCGGGGCGGCGCGGGGCGGGGCGGGAGGATGCTGGCAAAGGCCGGGCGAGCCCCCGGGCAGGGGCTCCGGGGCTGGGGAGGAGAAGCGAGCTGGGCTCTCGGCCTGGCCTGCCTGTCCCTCGGCTGGGATGAGGAGGGGACGCTGTCTTAAGAGGCCGGAAGGCGGCCGCGGCCGCCGGGAGCCTGCGCGGGGACGAGCCGGGGACGTGCGCTCGGTGGTACAGCTGAGATGCGGGTAAAAATAACCTCAGCCCCGCGGCCGCCAGGCTCCCCCAACAGCAGCCAAGACACAGCTGTTGCCTGGGTGTCATTCTGCGGCCACTTGTTTCTGTCATCCCCAGTATGGAGGTGCAGACATCCCGATTTCTCCGCCCGCTTCGGTTTTTGGAGATCTAGTCACCAGTATGAAACTGTCTCCTGACCGATTGGCTTAAAATCATTTTTAAAAATGCGTTATGAAGTAATTCATGATCGGCATCGTGAGCTTGTAACTTAGAAAAGTTTAAAAGGCTATTTTCCTCCAAAAGCAAGCTGGACATAATGTATGTATATATATACATGAATGTGTGTGTGTGAAGATACATACACATACCTATAGTTACTAAGGTGATTTGTTATAAAAATAATTTTCATCGTCACTTTTTTCTTTAACTGTTATTTCCCTTAAAAAAAAAAAAAACTATGATACTATGATGTGGTAGTGTCTTTTGAAAAAGTACCATTCTTCAACACTGTTTAAAAAAATAAATAGGAGTCAAGCAGCCAACATTCTGTCCCCAGAAAATCTTTTTTTTCTGGGAAGATTTTCTTAGATAATTAACAGCTTTTAGAGATCTATTGGATATATTGGATATATATCACTGGAAGAGTCATTCTTAGGGACCTAAAATAAACTCGCCTTTTCCAGTTCATCTCTTACTGGTTTGATTTTGCTCTAATGCAAATTCTCTTGTTTCACTAACCTATTTCACATCTTCAGTAGTCCTCCATCGCCTTCAGATAGAATCCATCATTCTTGACATGGTACTTACATCCATTCATTTACTGGTCTCTAACCACATCTCTCACACCCTTTTGCCCCTTTCCTATACAATGCCTGTACACATTTCATATATAGCTGCACTTTTGCTTAACTCCTGTTTATCTTTCAAGATCAACTGAAACCTCAACTTTTCTTAAAAACCTTCACTGATGCTTCTGCTCGCTAAGTGGAGTTGCATTCCTCTGGTGTCTGTGCACAGCTCCTCTACAGCACTTGCCACGTTGAACTGCATTTGTTAATGACCTTGACTATGTACCCTACTTACCTGTAAGTTCATTGAGAGTAGGTGCTGTGTCTTGCTCATCTTAGTAGTCTGAGCATCTGGCATATAATAACTCTTCAATAAATGTAAAGTGCATTAAATGAATATAACAGTGCACGTGAATTTGCAGAGAAGAGTAAAGAATGCATCCTTGGAGGGATGCATTTTGCCCTGTCTCTCTCATCAGACCTATATTCAAACTCTGGCTAAGATTTTTAAATTGCGCATCTATCAGCATTGTCACACGTCTGTGAACAGTAGAAGAAAGCACACCTTCCTTAAGGGATTTTACTATCTTTGGGGGAGGGGATCTATCAAAATGCATATTCAACTCTAAAACATCTGCAGTGTCATGCACCCTGATGTCGCACCTCATGCAGGTACACAACCACCACAACTGTATTCAACATTGTGTTTTGTGATAAAATCTATTGAGTAGATTGTATTCTCTTCTACAGAGCTGTCCTTGCTGCTTTGTGGAATTTAAAAATTTTTATCTACCACATTACCCAAGATGATCTTTCCTGTCTTTTTCCATAAGCCCTCAACCAGCCTGCTACCCCCTGATGAGATTCCAGTAACCCTCTCCTCTCTTTCTTGGCATCCCTAGGAAAAAGAAGAAGGTTTTTCCCTTCGTGTTGTGGGAGCCCACCCTGTAAGACTGTTCTCTTCTCTTGTACTCTGTACCACTTGCTTTCCTGCCTCTCTTGGCATCTTTCCCTCTACCATCAAATATACTAGTCCTCCTACAAATTGAAGGACCGGGGAGGTACTAACAACAACAACAACAACAAAGAAAAGCACAATTTTTCTCTAACAGTACATGATTCTTTAGCTAGACTCCCTCTTTCCTCTTTTCTCCTTCTGAACTCAAAACTAGATGTGTACATGCTGGCATCGTTTCAGGACTAATTCCTACTCTCAAAGTTCATCTTACGGAGGCACTTCCTGACAAATCAAGTTCGGCAACAGTACACATCCTTGATTTTCTTACCATTCATTGTCTTTCTCATTGTCCACATTCCCTGCATATTTAAAGTTTCCCAGGACTATGTCCTGGGCTCTTCTCTTCCCTCTATACTGTTTTTCACAGTAAACTGACACAGTCTCATAGATTTAACTTACCTCGAGGCTGAGGACTCTCAAATCTCTCTCTAGTCCTGACTCACCTAATATCCCATCCTTCCTATGGGCTTTGAGGCGACCTAATAGCCCATCCTTCCTATGGGTTTTGAGGCACGTGGCATTTCTCATACAATTCAAATGCAACATATGTAGACTCTTCTCCCTCTTTCATTCCCCATATTTAACTAGTCATCATTCAGTAAACATGAGGTTCTTTTTTTGACCTAGCTACAAATTCAGTTAACTTTTCTGTTGAAGTATATTTTTCATCTACCTTTTTCATCCCACCTTAGTTTAGGCCTTCATTTCCACTAACTCCATTACTACAGCATCCCCAACAGCCTGCTTACAGTCTACTTAATCCTCTTTCCTACCGCCTACCAATGCCACATTTAGCATCCTGAAACATACATGTGCCATTCATGTTCAGAAATCTCCAGTGACTCCCAATTAAACAGACATAAAGACTAGAATTTGCACCCAGCTGTCCAAGAACTTTAACAACCTGCCCTACGTTTCCAACTTTATTCTCCCTGAATTACCAGATCTGACCCACCTACGCCTTCTGGTTTCCCTGACAACTCCAAGCCATCCTGTCTCTCCTCTCATTGAATTCCACAGCATATATTGTCTATACCATTGATTTTGGCACCTGAACATACAGAATCCTATTTATTCTAATTATTCCATATACCCAAATCACATTTGTATGTCCGGAGGATAAGGATCCTGGCCTATATTTCGTTTGTATTCCTATTTATGTTACTAGTGCTTAAGCAGAAAGTGCTCACTAAATACCTACTTAATAAATGAATTTTCTCAAAGTTCTATAAAATATATAAATTGTACAGTATCCATTTCTACCCATTTCTTTTGTGTTCGTGATGGGCCAGGTTATCACCTAAAATGTCATTCAACCACAGTCTAAGTCGGAGGTCACAATCTTTTTGGTCTCAGTTTCTCTTTGAACTCTTAAAAATTACGGACAATTCCAAAGAACTTTCGTTTATGTGGGTTATATCCATTGATATTTACCATATTGGAAATTAAAACAACTTTTTAGGGGGTGGCTCGTTAGATCAGTTGGTTAGAGCGTGGTGCTAATAACATCAAGGTTGCTGGTTCAATCCTCACATAGGCCACTGTGAGTTGTGCCCGCCTTAAAAAAAACACAAGCAAACAAATGTGTATGTCAGTTCTTTCCCCAAATGAGCTAACTGTACACTTACTGAAGTAGGACTGTTCACAGCAGAGAATGGAAATATGTTATCCAATAGTCACCCTGAAAGTTCTCTACGACACCTCCAAGCACAGTAAGGCCCTTACTGCGCGCCTGCAACTAAATGTGGCTTGAAGTTTATTAGTGGAAAACATATCACTAACCAATTCCGCTTTCTTTGGTTATGAATATGCACTTAATAAATAAATGGATCAAAAAGAGAGGCTATAGCTGTCCCTATGTGTTGTACTTTGTTTTAGCAAAGTTCCAATGGTCCTGTAAAGAAGTCCATGCGTGAGAAGGCTGTTGAGAGAAGAAATGTCAACAAGGAGCATAACAGTAACTTTAAAGCCGGATACATTCCAATTGATGAGGATCGCCTCCATAAAACAGGCTTGAGAGGGAGGAAGGGCAACCTGGCCATCTGTGTGATCGTCCTCTTGTTTATCCTGGCTGTCATCAACTTAATCGTGAGTATGCAGCACAGCATATTCTTTTTTTCCTTACCATGGGGAATTTTTCATCTGTTTTTCATTGAAATCATGGACTTCATTTCTATAATTTCTTTCAAGACCCTCTTACTTTCTTTTCTACACGTTTTATCTCTTACTGTGTTTTAATGACTATATATAAAAACATGCTAATATTGCCATGTATTCATTTTATTTAGAAAAAAATGTCCATGGATCCTTCCCTTTAAAGGACTTAAGTTTTAAAAGAGTAGGATCAACTCAGCAGAAAAGACCTTTGCCAAGGTTATTTTATTGCCTTCACCTCTCTTAAAAATATAATCGTGTCTGTTTTCATTTAGCTTTTCCCACACTTCGTCTTGTCTCCTTGGCTAGATTTTAAAATTGTAAACCCTTGGGATGGCAGTAAAGGGTTATTTTTTATAGTCTTAAATCTCTGTTATCAAAGAATGAAAGGATCTGGTAGGCTGGTTTACACTAAGGTGCTAAGTCCCTGGTAGGTTGCCTTTTCCAAAGATATTTGCTTTTTTATTGAAGAAGACTTTCAGTCCAAGGGCATAACTATCTGAGGGTTAAATCTGAAACCCTCTGGCATGTGTGTGGATACTATTTTCAGAGCGTGATTATTGGTGTACTTAACCTGATCATGAACATGGACTTTGGCAATTCTAAAGTGATTCCATTTACTTTCTTCTTTACTTCTAATATTCTCAAACCAGTCCTCTGTATTTATGTACATCCAAAACATTTGTGTCTAATTCTTTACTTAAATCAAAAAGAGCTGGTATTGTAAATAGCTTTACTAGGAGCACATATTCTGAATTTATTTTATTTTGTAAATTTATTTTCTTGGAAACTTTTGATTAAGATGGCAGAAAAAAGATATTATCATCCCTTTCTCTCTAAAAAGCTCATCTCCAGGTGAAAATGTCAAGAGACAGAAATATCTTAGAAGAAAGTAGGAGTTAACTGAAATCTAAATCATAACATATGAAGACAAAAAGGAGGAGGAGGAATAGCAGATAACTTACAGAGAAGAGAAACTGCTGTGTGTGTGTGAGACGAGGTTGCAGCGTGTGTTGGTGAAAGCTCCCTGCAGAATCCTGAAACGCCTCAGAAACTGGAAGTACAAGTACCCCAAAAAGCAGAGGTGAGGCGGGAACTGAAAACAGAGCTTGTTTGAAAATCTGTAGAAGGAGCCAGGAGATCCCTAGCCTTCCTCTGCCTTCCAGCCAGCAGTGAGGCAACTACTGCTCCTAAGCCCACACGAAAATACGCTGAACCAGAGAGGATTCTTTCTGCCTGAGGCTGTTGCACAGAGGAGGTAGGGGTGGGGTTCCCTACGGAAAGCAGGGAAGTCTAAATCCTGAGCACTGAGACTCCCTTTCCCAGGCTCCTTTGTCCTTATCTTCCACCTCGTTTTCTGATACTCCAGGCAAGAGATACCCTGGGCAAGAGATAAAATAGCCTCCTCTGGAGAAACTGAAGCACCTGGAAAAAAACCTGAAGATATTACCCTTGGCAGGTCCCAGTGAAAGAGTCACGTGATCTCCCACCTGCGAAGCCTGTCAATCACAAACCCCACCCCACAAAGAGAACTTTCTATGGACTTTTTACAACCTCACTGTTAAATATGAACACTGAGTCACAAAGTATCAATATATTTTGGAGGAAAACTCCCAGAATGGAAAAATGATAGAGACCTAAAATATCCAAACCATGGGGAAATTAGGAATTCAAGGAGATAGAGAAAAACGCAATGAATAACAGAAAACTTAAAAAACAACAACAAAAAAAAACACCTAAATTCAGTATTTTCAGAGAAATGAAAAGATATTACATCCATGAAACATGGATAACATGCCTTCAAAAAGGAGCAATTAAAGAAGACGGACCAACTCCCAGAAATACACATGGATGGATGGATGGATGGATGGATGGATAGATAGGTAGACAGATAGATATTGGAAGATAAAGAAAAGGAACTCTTCCAGAAAGTTCAATAACATTAAAGAATCAATTCAAGAACTGTAACATTCTGTTAATAGAAGTTTCAGAAACAGAAGAGGGAACATACTGGGGAGAAAGTTGTCAAACCAAGAAAATTTCCGAGAACAAACTGAAAACTACGTTCCAGCGTACTGCATAGAAAAGATTCACACCAAGGCCATTACTGTGAAATTTAAGAAAACCAAGAATAAATAGAAAATCCTAAAATCTTCCAGAGGAAAAAGAATACAAAATCAGAGTGGCATTGAACCTCTTCAAAAGCAGCACTGAACACTAGAAAGCAAGAAAGCAAAGGCCTTCAAAATTCAGAGAGAAAACAGTTTCTAATCTAGAAATGTTCACCAACCTAGACTATCGATCAGATGGGAGGGAATATAAGACATTTTTTAGCCATGCACACTCTCAGAAAATGTTACTTCACATAGATTTTTAAGGAGCCCACGGGAGGATGTATACTACCAAAAGAAGGTATAAACCAAGAAAGTTGAAGATAAGGATGCAGGAAACTGGGTATCCAGAGGGAGGGAAGGGAGAAAAACAAAAGGAAGTTCCAGCATGAAAGTGAAGGGAAAAGTTCATGACTACAGCTGTGCAGCAGACCCAAAGGGTAACAGTCCAGACTGAGGCAAGAAAACAGGGGTTCCAGGAAGATTTCTTGGGAGAGAAAAATAGAAGTTATAAATGATCTGAGAGGTTTGGACCTCTAGAACGTTTTAGTGAGAGACATTTGGCAGAAATGTTGGAAGGTTTGAAAAGATTTAGTTAGATTTTCGAAGAAACTAAGCAAAAGAAAAACAAATATTAAATTCAGAGACACAAAGTACAAGAAAGGATCTGCCATCATAATACAGTATTTGGCTTAGCAGTGAATAATATTTACATGGTTATTATACTGAAAGTATTGAACATGGGTTTAACCAAAACTTGAGATTGGAGTTGGAAAAGAAATACAGATGAGCTAAAATTCTTTCTTGCTAAAATAGGAAACCAACAAATAAAACCTAAAAATTGAAGAGTGAAGAAACAATATACACATATTATTTAGAAATAAGGAGGTAAATTCTGGACGAAATAGTGAAAATTATTGAAAGTGGTTGTCCCTGGATGAGATATGGAGAGGGTAGACAAAATAAGAAACTGCCCTTTTTTTTTTTATAGACCTTTTAGCGCTTTTTGACTTTTAACTATTTGCATGTAATACCTTGATAAAAATAAAATTGATTTTGTTTATAAGTGGAAAACCAATTGATATGTTCATCTCACCGATAAAACACTTTAGAAAGTTTAATCCTTTGGCAGTTATCTTTTCTATTTGTTTTCCAATTATGTTAAATGTATGCTACCTTATATTAACAGTGGGCTTGTTTTCTGTTTTAGATAACACTTGTTATCTGGGCTGTGATTCGCATCGGACCAAATGGCTGTGACAGCATGGAGTTTCATGAAAGTGGTCTGCTTCGATTTAAGCAAGTTTCTGACATGGGAGTTATACATCCTCTTTATAAGAGCACAGTAGGAGGAAGGCGAAATGAAAATTTGGTGATTACTGGCAACAACCAGCCTGTAAGTTACCACGTTAATTGAGAGACATTAAAGAAACCTAGGGGAAACCTAGAGTTGATTCTTAGAAATGGATGTTTTCCTTTAGGGAAAGTTCATAAATATATTTAATAATATTGTTGGTCTTACAATTTATTAATATTAGATACTTTCTTAATATTCTGGATTTTGTTCCATGGTAGCATTTTCTGTGATGTAATTACTGTAAGAATACATAGTTTACTCTTTTCTTCTCCGTACGAGGAAACCATTAAAAAAAAGCACCTTCCCAGATTAGAATACCCTCTACTTTCTGGGAGTCTAGAAGAGAGTACACCCATCTAGTCAGTGGCAGCCCATGCCAAGTGGCTGCTGTCACACAGGTTTGTAACTGCCTAGAACCTCAAGGAGGTATCCTTACCTCCTCCGCCCATCGTCAGCCTCCGTCCATTTGCCCTGTGACCCATGTATTTGTGCAGAGCAGTATAAGCAAATAAACACATAAGCCCTCATTTAAAGAACTCTTCTCCCAAATGGGTGGAGGGGGAATAGACAGGCGCAGTTAAAACTATTTAAAATTCTATTTAAAATTAGTCTGTTATTACAGAGTGTTCTAACAATGTTCTTGATGAAGTTTGGATGCAGTCTCTTTTGAAACCATTCATGAAAAGTGTTTTTCTGAAGATTGTTTTTCAGCAAGGGACAACAAAGCTCAGTGTAGAAAAGAACAAAACTTCTATTACAAGTGACATTGGTATGCAGTTTTTCGACCCAAGGACTCAAAATGTCTTATTCAGCACAGACTACGAAACTCATGAGTTTCATTTACCAAGTGGAGTGAAAACTTTGAATGTTCAAAAAGCATCTACTGAAAGGGTATGATTTATTTTCTTTGCTTTATTAATGGAAGAAAATTATTGTCTGAAGTTACAAAATGGGAGGGGAGTTTCACTGTTTGCTAGTGGTATGAAAGAAATTCCAGAGCAATGGAACGGATTAGTTCTAGATGTGTTATTAACTAGCTGATGTGATCATTATCAAGTCATCTCTCTTTGTCTCAACATCTGTAAAATGTGAATGAAAACACTTGCCTTTCATATTTCACATTGAAACACCTATTCCGCTGTCTCTGATAATAATTCTCACTGTAATTTAGAAACTCTTTTCACTACTTCTTTTTTTTTTTCAGATTACCAGCAATGCTACTAGTGATTTAAATATAAAAGTTGATGGGCGTGCTATCGTGCGTGGAAATGAAGGCGTGTTCATTATGGGCAAAACCATTGAATTTCACATGGGTGGAAATATGGAGTTAAAAGCAGTGAGTATTTTTTAAGAGTTTAAGAGAATTAATAGATTCTTGGGTACAGAAATCCATATGTGGAATAATATGCAATTATTGAAAATGGCAGGGTAGTTGTATATTTTTGACATGGAAAGATGTTCAAAATGGATTGTGAAGTAAAAGAAAATTATAAAACAATTTGTGAAATATCTCATTTTTACTTTTCAGAATATATGTATGTTTATAAAAACCTGGGCAGGTATGTCAATAGATCAACAATGATTAGCTATGGGTCGCAGGATAATAGATGATTTTAATTTTAATTTTATTTCTGCTTGCCTGTTATTTTCTAAAAAAATATATATATATATATTTTTACATAGTGATACCTATATTATTTTAAAAGGAAAAAAAAACAAAAAAACTTCCAAAAGAGAATTCTAGAAGATTAAAGTGAATATCTATTCCACAAAGTTGCCACGGTATTTTTTCAGTTAGATTTTTTATATCTCTTCCAGGGTTTTGTATCTAGTGATGTGAAAATCAAATAGCAAATGTATAAAATGTATTTTTATTTATACATCTATTATTAATTACAAAGGAAAAACCTTTTACCTTTATTATAGCTATTGAAAAGTGAGATTTTCTCTGTGCGTTACAGATTATATCTGAACTTTAATAGGTAACATATTTCATATGAGGGAGCCGTAAATCCAAAAACATTTTACCTACTCACAGTCCTGGTGAAAGTATCTTTATTCAAAATGTCTTTGGGCACCTGCTATATGCTACTTAACTAAAGCTAATTAAATTTGTTTTAACAAGCATTAAATGAAAAAAGAGAACTTAAACCTATGGACTTACAAAATAAATCTTTCCTTTTTTAAATTTAATTTCATAGGTCTTAGGAGGAAAAAACTTTAAAAAATTAAGTTCTTTCACTTTAAAAAATAGCTCTTCCCACTAAAGCACATATTCCAACCTCTAAATAATAAAGATGAACCTAAAATGTGATTCTTGCCAGAAATTCAATAGCAATACTGAGTATTTTTTACATGTACTGTATAGTAAGAAGCCATTTCTCTAAGAGAATAGTGTTTAAAAATGGTCTCCAGGGGCTGTTCTCTGCACTAGAAACTCGAAGAAGCAATAGATGTTATAGATTTGTACTTAGCCATTAGTGAGTTACTAAATCTTTTATTTTCCCCCCTGAAAATTCTACCTATTGTTAATATGACAAATATTAAAATACTTTAAAATATACATACACATGTCACTTTCTCCACAGTTAAAGAAAAAGCCAGTATTTAAAATAATAATTAGCTTTGTAATTCAGTTAATATTAGTGGTTAGTTTTTAACTGTATAGTTAATCATTGAAAGAGTTTTCTCAAACTGCTTTTAAAAAGTGACTGCTTTAGCAATTTAAAGAAAATAAAATTAAATGACCACAAGATGGCAGCACTGGAACAAAATTGGAAAAGTCATCACTTAAGACTTATTTATTCCATATACTATCACTTCATAGTCAATTAGCCATTTTCATTACTTTATAACCAACTTCCTCATTTCTTTAAATACCCTCTATAAGCTGATGATTCTCAAATTTGAAATTCTCTCTTTAATTTCTCCTCTGAACTGTGCTTATCATATCCACCTGCCTTCTTATCTTCTCTACTTCAGTATCTAATAGGCAATTCAAATTCAACAAGACTAAAATCTTCATATCCTCGCTCCCTCCCCAAACATACATTTCTATCAGGATTCCCTTCTAGTTAAGTGGTACCTATCAGTACATCAGCAAAGCCTTCAGGCTCTGCCTTCAGAAGACGTACAGAATCTAGCTGCTGCTTTCCACCTTCACCACCAGCACCACCACCACCATCATGGTATAAACCATCATTATTTCCTACCTGCACTGTTGGAACAGCCCTTAATTGGTCCCTGCTTCCTCTTTCACCCTGTAGTTAGTTCTCTATACAGCAGCCAGGATGATCCTTTTTAAAAGATCATACCACTTCCCTATTCAGAATCCTCCAAATGGCTTCCTGTCTAATTCAGAATAAAATCCAAAATCCGTTCCCTGGACTTACCTATCTGGCCCCTAGTTATTTCATTGACTCATCTCCTACCAATCTACCCCCTCACTCTCTCTGCTTCAGCCGCACTGACCTCCTTGCTGTTCCTACAGCACCAGGCACATCTTACCTTGGGGCCTTTGTGTGTAGTGTTTCTTCTGCCCAGAGTGTTCTTCCCCAGTTACCCACATGGCTTACTCCTTCACATTATCCAGTTTCCATTGCTGCGTGACCTTATCAGAGGGGCCTTCCCGACCACCCTGTGTAAAGTAGAACCCCTGCCTGGTCACTTTCTCCCTACTTTTCCTGAGTTACTTTTCTCAGATATCATATTTGTCTTACCTGCTCATGTGTTTACTGCCCCTCTCCCATTAAAATGTCAACTGTGTGAGAACTTGAATCTTGCCTGTCTGTCGACTGCTATATCCCCAGCACATAGAATAGTGTCTAACACAGTAGACATTTAATCGTTATTTGTTGAATGAATGAAAAAAGAAAAGGAACGAAAGGAGAGAGAAGCTTAGGAATTCCTTTAAAAAAGGGAGGTAGGGAGCCTACAATACAAGAATGTTCCTGGAACAGTGGGATTGAGGAAGAAATCCTCCAGGCAGTTTCCCTCGAGTGCCCGGTCTTCAAAATTGTATAGTTTGAATCCTCATTTGAGATGTTCAAAAACGTTGGGAATTAATTTTCTCTAGGAGAAAAAGTCTTTTTCTGCTTATCGTCAGAAACTTATCAACCAGTAACCTTATTAAAACTCTCTTAGGAAGAAACAAATAAAAATGATCTGAGACTTTATCAACATTAGTCTTATTATACACTTAGGAATTTTGATGTAATTTTAACTGAGAAATAAATTGTGTTACAAATATATTTGTATACATTTGAACTATTACTAAGAGGTCACTAGTTGAATCTTGATACTAGTTTTGTTTTCTTTGTTTTGGTCATAACTTTACTCTTTCTTATGCCTTCTTGTTAATATGCCAATAAGTTTTATTAGATTTGTTTTATCCTCATTTGTGGAGGTAAATAAATTATACTATTGTCCTAATAGGAAAACAGCATCATCCTCAATGGCACTGTGATGGTTAGCACAACTCGCCTCCCCAGTTCCTCCAGTGGAGACCAGTTGGGTCCTGGCGACTGGGTGCGTTACAAGCTCTGTATGTGCGCCGACGGAACTCTCTTCAGAGTGCAAGTCACGGGCCAGAACATGGGCTGCCAAATCGCAGACAACCCCTGTGGTAACACTCATTAGAAGAACCTGAGAGGTCATCCACATGTTCATGTCTGGACTTGACGTTTTTTTTAAGTATGCATGCAAATCATGTTTCTACAGAGTTTGTGATAACTGATAATCATTTTATCTGCAGAGCACTAACTACTGTATCTATTATATATAATCTCCATATTTAAAATATTCTCAGAGAGCCTACCTTCTGTTTCATTAATTTGCACTGATCTTCAAATTATAATTCGCTAAAGTAATTATCAGAAATTAATAAAATCAAAATTAATCTTTTAAAAAGTGTTTTTAAAATTCCACTATTCCTTGTCTAAAGGATAAAGGGCTGAAGCAACTGTTGAGACTCCCTATAAGTAAGCTTTTGGTAACTAAATATAGACCCACTTAAGATATTTAAAAGGTACACATCGTCAGTAAATGTTACGCACTGTGTCTCATGGCTTCTTAGAGCAAAGACAGGTTTTTGGTGCATTAACTTGCAGCCATATTCTCACATGCAAGTGAAGTCATTAAAGAACTTCACGTATGTGAGATAGTAAGAAACTGTGGTTCCTTAGTTTTGCACAAGGAAGAAAATACTCTAATATTATAGAATGTTTACTTGTTAAATATTGATAAATATTAAGTGTTCACAATGTGGTAGAAATTAAAATTCTATCCATCTCAGCTTTAACTTTTAGATAATGATAATAGCTGTCATTTACTAAGCATCTTATATATCCTAGGCTTTGTCCTGGGCATTGCATGTGTTGTATCTCTAATTCTCACCAGAGCTCTGTAAGTAGATGTTATTATCCAAGTTTTACCTATTAGGAAACTGAGGATCAGAGAAGTTAAGAAATTTGCCTAATGTCACATAGGAAATAGCAGAGTTGGGGTTGGAATTCAGGTGTGGGTCAAACCTAGATGTACCTGCTTCCAAATACCATATTCTTTTCAATATCAGTACTGTAGTTTTAATTATTTAAAACTGTAGAAAGTTGAACAAAGACTAATTCAAACTTACAGGTAAGAATCAAATAAAACAGGTATGCTTACTCTTGTTAAAAACATCAGTCACTCAATTGTGTCAAAAAGAAAATAGCCAATCCCTGTTAGATTTTAAACTATCCTAAGCCAATTCCAAAATATTATACTATAGAGATGTTAGATGGCCTAGTTATGGGTTACCCTACTTTCCGGACTGATGGGCCTTGGCACACTGGAGTACCTGAACTGGGGAAAAGGGTTGCCAAGGAATTTATCCCCTCCGCCCTCAGGGCAACACAGTAAGAAGTGAAGGGGTTAGGTAGGCCATGGCCCCAGGTAAGTCCCGCTGGCCAGGAATGGCCAGTGGCTTCACCCCAATGTGCGATGGCACCCTTTTTAATGTGTGTCATGCCTTGAAAAAAGTTGGGAAGCACTAAACAGTGCTAATGCAGGAAATTGTACAAGTAATTTTTAAGGAAGTAGGAGAACTGACTGCTCCTAATATCACCATCCCACTGTAATGATTTACAACCTTCAGGTCGGTTGATTTTTAATATATTTTATATTTAACTTGAGAGGAACTCTCTGGTATTATTAAGACATACACAACATCAGGGGCAGAGACTTCCAAGTAGTTTGCTATAAAGTAGGCAGTAGTGATAAATCATAGGCCCTACTCTGCATTCAACTATGACAATATCCTGTCATGGTGACTTTGAATTGTGTAGATAAAAAAATCAATACGAAAAACAATTTGCATTCAGTGTTGTTACAGTTCTCTTTGATAGAAAAACCAAATGCCTTAGAGATTATCAATAGTCATTAAAGTATACTAAAATAGAGATTGACTTACTACATAGTACTGAGTACAGTTTTTAAATGAAGAAAAAAGAAAGTAAAATTTATGACCTCTGAGTGTTATTAGTTGTAGTGACATTCAGAATCTATTTTAATACATTCAGTATCATTTAATATCTGAATGATATTCAGAAAAAAATCCTTTGGAATTTTCATTCAGATACATAGTATATTTTTAAATTTTACATTCATTACTTGTCTGCTCTATTTAGATTTGTTTTGAAAATTTCTTTAAATAAATATTTTTACAAACACTACAGATGCTATGTTACAAAATATTATTTATTGAATGTAATTCATGAAATAATCTATTTTTACTCCTCTTTGAGAAATACATGTGTTTTTGATACATTTCCATTAAGTGCTTTGGACATGAGAGTATATTTTGATGTTTTTATAGAATTGATTGTTAAGGTAACAGGTATAGTATTTGAGGACACTTTAAAGGTCATCCCTGCTTTTTCACTGAAATGCAGACCTGGAAAATTCCCTGGAAAGCAGATCAAGAACAAACTGTCTGTTTTACCTGTGACCTATTTTGCATAAAGTAAAGCTTCAGCTACTCATTCTCACTACAAGGTGGTATTTTTCTATAAACTGAAATGTTAACTTCCCTCTTTCTGCTGGTTGTTCCTCCCCTATAATGAGCATTGATGTGACAAGCAGTGACCGGGGAAAGGTAGATGACAAAGACAGGGTACCAGGAGAGGAGGGAACACATCCTTGTTTAAATAACTGCAGTACTTGAGAAGTGGGATGCAATGGCAAGGGAGACAAATGAAATACAAGCGAAATGTTTTCAAAACTAATGGGCAGAGAGGAAAAATGGAAAACAACACAAGGTGGGGACTGCCTACATCTGGTCTACAATATTTATACTTA
Organism: Rhinolophus ferrumequinum; assembly: GCF_004115265.2. Lineage (NCBI taxonomy): Eukaryota > Metazoa > Chordata > Mammalia > Chiroptera > Rhinolophidae > Rhinolophus > Rhinolophus ferrumequinum. The sequence goes on from NC_046288.1 coordinate 7,448,373, forward strand.
TTTGTATTCTTTTTGCATTATGAGAAAACAAATTTTGTGTAATAGATTTGTTGATGAAAAGTGAAAATTCTACCTAGTTTGAATGAGTTTTGTGTTTTTTTTTTAAGAGGGTAAGAATGTTTCGGTGCTAAACTTGATAAAAAAGATACCATTGAAATGCTGATAATTTTAGTAATCTTTTAAAACGTGTTGGGGGGGAGCAAACATTACAAATTACGCCATATAAAATAAACCTAAAAATCTGTTTCAGATTGCTAACTTGAGTTTCAGTTCATTCAATTTGTAATAACTATTAATGACCTCTGTTTACAATAAAGATTCTGTAAATTGTTTGCTGTTGATTTCTCAGTGGTTAAAATGTTAGCAGGTTTCTACTTAATCATACAAACATGAATTAAATTTAGTGTGAGACTGGGGCCCCAGTGAGAATTTCTGGAATCCTAGAGCGGGAAGTTAGAAGTTATACAGCCCCAGTATAGGTAGTCCTCCAGGGCAGTGCAGGAGGCCCCCCCACTGGCTATGACCTCAGTGTCCCACTGTCGCTGTGGCAAGAGGCCAGGGCCTGGCGATGAAACGGTGAAGGTTTGCCACAGGGCGGGCTCCGTGGGCAGATGGGCGGAGCCTCACAGGCTTAGGTCTAAACTTCCCACCTGGCTTGATCCAGATAGAGCCCGTTTGAAAACTACCTGAGGATCACAAGGTATACCTTAGAAACACTGTTACTCTTGTGTTCTTTCTACTTAATAAAAAAAAGACTCTTTCGCTTTTCTCCCCCCTAATTGTTTTAACTTCCTTTATATAAGAATGGAGTCTTTATTTCCTTTCTACTTTCTGGGTTTTTTCCTACTGCCCTCTCCCTATCTCTTTCACTCTGACACACACACACGCCCGATATTTTTAATTGCTTCCTCATACTTCAGCTTGAATATGTCTGTTTAAAGATTTACATTTTACTTGTTTTTCAATTTCCTCAGAAAATTTTTCAGGAGTTCTCAGGGGTTCCTTACCTAAGTCATATAAGTTTGTATGTAGTATATATAATTTTTCTTTACAGATTAATAGGTTTCACTTTAAGACACAAGATTATTATTACCTAGCTGTTTTGAATGCAGATCTATTAATGTGTAGATCTCTTCAACTTAGAAAGGACCATGTCAATGAAAATCTTAAGAATAAATATTTTTCAACCACATGTGTCTCTCTAATATTACAAAGTAATGGGCCTGTGAATTATTGTTGTTTATTTGGTGGTTGTTGCTGATATTGTTACATTATCTTAGTATACAGTTGTATATATAATGATTGCAGCTTTGAATATAGAAACAAATATCTTTCTGACTATACAAATCAATTCAATTTCTGGTATTGCATAAGAGGTACTCTATGAAAATAAATCACTTCTCCATGCTGTAGGGCACCTTTGCAATTCATGGCCATGTATAACCCGAATTTAGATGCCCTTCAAAAATGGGAGACTTGACCTTGTATGAAAACAAAGCTTAAAAGTTGCATGGTAAATTTTATTCACTCATGTATTCATCCAAAGAGCACAGTCCCATAACAGACTGCAGACTATTAAAAAATATAAAACATGAGGAAATTTTATATGTGTATATATGGAGAGAGAGAGAGCCAAAGAAAAGTACACACATTTTAAGAAAGGAAAAAGCTATTAAAGTTACGCTGATGGTAACCACTCTGAGCACCTCTTGTAATTGCAAAAGTCAAATGTTACTTGTATTCATCTTTTGTTATCGGGATATATTGAGTATTACAATTTTAATAGTTTTTCCCTTTCTTATGTATATATTTTTTTGGCACCCTATGTATACTCAAGCTTGTAGTTCTAGTAGTGTGTGTGTGTGTGTGTGTGTGTGTGTGTGTGTGTGTGTGTGTGTGTGTATGTGTATGTGTGTGTCTCACATGGAAAACATGACCCTTCTGGGAGCTTACAGTCTTTGGGGAGTTTAAAACAGACAAAAAGCAAAAACGTAGCAGTGCAAGATAGTATTGATATTCTGTCCAACTGAATGTTGCTAACGTGCATTCATTTATTCAATAAACATTTACTGAAAGATTTCTGAAAACAGACAAAATAGAGGCTAAAGCTGGACAAAAGGTCTTCAGGCCATAGGATTTGAAATGGATCTAGAAGGATATATAGGATCTGGACTGAGGAGAGGAAAAGGCATGGAGCTTGGAGTTGGAGAGGAACTAAAACCTAATTTTAGCATAAGATGTGCATATATGGTTCTGTGCACAGCCACATCCTGTAGTTGCTCCACAAGTATGTACGGTACCTCGTTCAGAAGGTTAGCTAGATAATGCAGTCATGAATGTCAACCTGAGGAATTTGGACTATACTCGTCGGCACTAAGGAGCCAACTTTGAGGATTTTGAATGAGGGAATAATATGAGGAAAACAGCAGCATGAGGAAATAACCCTTTGGAATTTTATAGGCTGGACTGAGAAGAAGGAAAATCAAGAGGCAGTGGCAGGAAAAACAGTTAAGCCTCTCTAGCATTTCAGAGTAGTGATGGGGACTTGAAGGGTGTCATCAGAACAAAAAGGAAGAGACAGTTTGTTGCCAACCTACATGCTGAATAATGTGGTTATTTGTATGCTCACTGTTTTTTAATTGGCATTTACTTTAATTAAAACAAATGTTTTAAATGATTCATTGACTCTTCTTTAAAAAATTTTTGTGTATATATTTAGCCATTGAGATTTGTAGATACCTGTTTTAAAACTTTCAATTGCTTCCCCAGAACCTTTGCTGAAAAAGGTACTGGATATGTCCATCTTATTACATCCTCATGGTTCTGAGGCAGAGCAGCTTTCGTATAACCTGTCTGATTTCTGTTGGCTATATCTAAATGATTTCAAAAGGATTTGAAAAGTCACAAAGACAAAGCTTGGAGTTCTTACAGTCATTTAAAAAAAAAATGGAGAGTCGCTTTTGTGAGCTGAACTTCCCACCCATACACTTCCACAGTTTAGTGTGACCGGCTGGCTTGTCACACATAATAAACCATGTGACTGATTACAGTGTCATAGATAAGCATGATAGACTTTGCTCAGTACTAATAACCAGCAAGGAAGCAGAGAAATCTTTCCTCTGGGTAGGATTCCCTCACTCCAAAGCAGACGGCAGCACAGCTGATCCCAGAAAAGCAGACACAGAGGTAAGGCCCAAGTGAATATTTTCTGAAAAATCAGCGGAGTTCTTTCTTTAGAATGTGACGTAAATGCAATTTTGTACTATAGCTATACCATTTTGGTAGCTCCATTTTAATCCCCCTATTTCTAAGCAATTCTAGGAAATTTCTAAGAAACGAAACATTCACTTAAATTGGCAATCAAAGCAAGATACTTTTCCTAAATCTTAAATTGAAAATTAAGTTTTCTGCTTATTTGCTGTTAGTTTTTACATAAGTAATGGTAAATATGTCAATTCATTTTCCTTTCTCCAGGCATTATGAAAATCCTATGTTTCACAGTCATTACCATGGCTATAGGTCTTTATTTTACTGGAACAATGGCAAACCCAGCAAGAAAAAGCAGTATTTCATTCAATTCTGAGTGCCAATGGAATGGATATCTTCTGACCAACTGTTCTTTTCCTGGAAAGCATGCCATACCTATGAACATATCACAGAGAGCAGCCACAGTGGATGTAAGTTCCAATTTCTTTAAAATTCTCTTACAGTCTCCCACGAAAAAAGAAGAATGGAATATAAAACATCTGGACCTCAGTAACCACCTCATATCGAAAATAACCTTAAGCCCTCTTGCACATTTACAAGCTTTGGAACTACTGAACCTCAGCAACAATGCCATCCGCTCCCTCTCATTGGCTCTACCCAGTCCTAAGTCCTCATCAGTGAAACGCCACAGGAGCAGCTTGAGAAACGGACTTCCACTTCTCAAGCTGCTGATTCTTCAAAGAAATAAACTCAGTGACATTCCCAAGGGTAAGTACAACCTTAAAAGATGGACTAGACCAAGAAACAGTATGTGGAGAGTTAATGTTTTATGTCAATAAGAATTCCATGTTTCTTTTCAGTGTCAAGAAAACAGCTGAAAATAAAACAATTTGGTCAGAGCGAATATAATAAAAAGAGTTTCTCCCTGGAATTTGCAGTTATTCTATTTGGACTGTATAGTCAATGCAATTTAATTGCTACAATTTACATTAATGTATATGGATTTGTTGCAAGACACTAAGACACTTTGTGTCACAAGATACTGAGAAGTATGTAAGTGCTAGATAATAATGCATAATTTTAAATTACCTACTTTGATTATCATATGTCTGTTACTAAATATAGAAAAGCACTGAGAAATAACTAGATCAGATACTTTAAATATGTTAATATAATTCAAATTAAATATATTGCCATAAGTATAATTTTTTCCTTAGAAGACATTTTGTGTCTACTTATCTAGTTGTCCTCCAAATGTAGACTAGAAATATGCTAATATCATATATCAATATGCAAACTTTCACCTTACCTAATCAAAATCCGAATTCTTTATCCTGGTTTCTAACAGAATACCCCATATAGCCTCTTATTATAATAACTTCTCATTCATTCTGACATTCAGTAATCTACGTGTTGGAGTTCCTTAACTAATCCACAATGTTTTATTTAGAAAATGTATCAGGTTCATTAGCCAGAGCTTCTTTTATTCTTTTTATATTCAGGAGAGCTAGACAATTTCCTTTCCCTGTTTGGTTTTAGTCTTGGTCACTATTCGCTAAGTACTTACTTTACAGAAGACACTATACTATAAAAAAAGAAAGTGTAAGGATATTGTCATATTTCTCCATCCCAAATTAATATTTAGTTTTTCTCATTTTTCAGTTCTTTCTCCTTTCCTTCCTTCCTTCCTTCCTTCCTTCCTTCCTTCTTTCCTTCCTTCCTTCTCTTTCTCCAGCTTCTGGTCTTGTATTAAACATCATTTTGACAATAATAGCCTTGCAGGTGAAGGAATGACTATTCCAGTTACCATATCAGCAGAATTGTATGAGTAGAGTAGGAGTCTTCTCTCCCTCGCCTTTTCCATAAAAGCAACGTGAAGTATTTTCAGTGCAAAGTGTAAACTAATTGTATTTTATTTTATGATTTTATTGTACTGTTCTTATTATACAGGAATACTTGTTATTTGTAGAACACTGGGATTTAAAGAAAAATTTTAAGGGAAAAATTAAAAGTCCTTCATGTAATATATATTCTTTAAGTTTATTGTTTATGTCTACATATATATTTTTATTTCAAATTGAATCATACTTTCCATAATATTTCATAACTTGTATTTTCATATCACAGAATATTTTGAACATTTTTTATCTAATTAAGCATCTCATAAATAACATTTTAAATAGGTTTCATATATACATATATTATAATTGGTTCAATCAAACAACATTTAGGTTATTCCCCTTTTGTTTGCTGTAACTCTTTGATGAACATCATTATAGCTACACATATACATATGATGTAACATATATTTTAACTAGTATGGTAGATGTGAATCTCAACCCACAAATTCAAGTATACTAGTGATATAACCCTCTATTGTCTATGACTCAACATAGTTTCTGATTCTGAACCCCCATTCTACTCGGATCAGTTGGGGGTGGGGTGTAAGGTACTTGTACTTAACATCAATCTTTTGTGAGCTTTCCTCTGTCTTTCCCCAGACTTGTAGCACAACTCTAGAATCTCATACCCTGACAAGGCATCAAAGTGAGTGTGTGTGTGTGTGTGTGTGTGTGTGTGTGTCCCTTACGCCCAATAGCCAAAGAACATTTCAGTTTGGAGAAAATTCTTTCTCCTTTTTGTTTCTTCAAAAATCCTGTCTAGTTCTAGAAATTCCTTTCCTCTAAAAGTTTAGGCCTTCGGAAAACAAAAGCCAGAAAGACTTATAGACTCCTCTGCTTTGTACCTGGCAATGTGCCTCCCCTGGGACAATTAACACAGAGCCAATGGAGAGAAATGGAGAGAAAGCTTGAATGGAGAGAAAGGGAAAGAGGAAAATAGAAAGAGGTAAAAGAGTAATATGTCAAAATATCCCACCACAAAAGTAAATAGAGAGATGCTGAACGTATTTCCTTAAGGCAGATGATTCCCTAGAGCTAATAGGATATTAGGGCAAATACGACTCCTTTGAAGGACCAAATATCTAGGGTTTCCAGGAGGGAATTCCAGTCCATTCTCAGGAAAGCTCTTCGCTTTCCTGTTCCCAAATCCTGAGATACAAACTGTTTTCTGTTCTCCACGATGAATCATTTCCACAAAGTGAAGGCCGATACTACCAACCACCTGGGTTCAAGGAGCCGATTTGCCCGATTTTCCTGACCAACTTTTCTCAGGATTCGGGAATGGAAAAGCGAAAAAATTTCCCAAGAACGGGCAGGAATTTCCACCCGAAAGCCCTACAAATATCCCCATACAATGCAGATACAGCCCCATCTTCCTTTTCTGAGTTTAACTCTGCCTCCCAAAATACTGGGGAAAATGTTGACCTTGCGAAGGGGGGATAAAAGGGAAATTAGCAAATCCTGTATCTGAAATTCCATTAGAAGTCTAGCAAATGAAATCAGAGAGAGATGCATGAAACAGATGGGTGATGGAAGTCCAGTGTAAGCCCTGAATCTCATTGGATACAAGTCAGAATTCTTTTACCCAGAGCATTTTGTGATTTGAATTATTTTCCCAAAATCATCATACATTTTCAGTTTTTACTAGATTAAGTTCCCTCCAAAATCCCTTCCCATGTTATGATTCTGTGACTGTAGCTGGATAACTCTGACTTTGAAATCTCATTTCAGAGGGAAAAGCCCTCCAAAGAGGGTAAGAAAGAGATCTGCCTAGCATGCCATGCTATTTCTGACCTATCCTTTGTCCTTTTTTGATTCCTTTATTCTAAGCCTGTTTAAAGGTAACATCTGGATAATATAATATTTACTCATAGAATTGTTGTGAGGAGTAAAGAAAAATGTATCTCAAGAACCTAACTTTACCACAGTATTTGGCATAATAAATGGTAGCTATTAAAATATGTGAAAAGTAGTTTGTAACCTTGTAGTTTACAAATAGTAGTTCTGATTACTCTCTTGGCACAAATTGACAATAGCAGTCTATTTATAAACAAATAATAAATTTGTTTTTGTCAAAATCCCAAGTTATCTTTTAAAATGTTAAATAATTATTGCAGTAGATGGGACTCCTTAGTCCACTATAATTCATGAGCCAAGAATCATTTGTGTCTAACTATTTATACAGGTGTTTGCTCTCATCTAAATTAATAACTTAGAGATATCTGAGAAAGCAGCAATCAAGCTACTGGCCTTGTAGCACATGTGTACCTTTATAAATCATTCCCACATCTCTTAAAATGGTGACAGTTTATAGAGCCAGCAAAAAGTCGCTTTCAGTCAGTAAAGCCCACTTTTGTAAAGCTGGCTAACCCAATGTCAGCTGATCCCGTCTTCAGAGTCAGCTGCGATGTCACCACTAAATTCCATGTTGGAAAACACCCAGAGGAAGTGCCAGCCAATGCAATTTACAAAACAGAAGCCAGACATGAATTTAACCTTAATGATCATTCTATCTTCCTACCATATTTTGGAAGTTCGGTGTTAATAATGGAAAAATCAGTTTTAAAAAAATTTAAAATAATGGGGTGGGTGTCCAGTTAAACTATCCCACCTTCCTCGGGCAATATTTTTAGAGTGCTCATAGAGTACCTAGAAATCTATTGGGGCCAACATCTTATTGGGATTCCAGTTAGGTTGACAGACCAGATTGTGACAGCCTGACATTAATGAACTCACTAAATTCCAGAATCCAAGAGATAAATGTGTTATTAATGAGATGAAATAATACCTGACTTTGAAACTGGTGGAGTAAAAAAAACATAACCAATGTACTGTAAAAACAAAAGTGTGTTATATTCTTTGCATTCGTAGGGAATTGAACATTTCATCCTGATCGCTATTGGATTACAGAAACATTAATAACCAATGTTTTCAAAACCAGTTCAGGTTATAAAGTAACAAAATGAATGTAATGTCGTTGAGCTAAGAGGGCAAACTCTTTGGCTCACCTATATAAATTTGACCACATTAAGGTCTGGCTTTATTAGTCAAATTTCTTGTCTAGAGCCATTTACGACTCTATTCTAATTATTAATACTCTTTGATCTGGAAACCATCACCCTTGAATATCATTGTTCTGTGGTATCAGTTTATCACACTTGGGAGAGCATGTAAGAAGTTGATAGTCCAAAGGGCTGCTTCTAAGATGGCTTAATGTCTGGACATACCTTCTGTGGCCGTTTTTCTAATAGACACTGAGATAATTTCTTGGGAGTAAAATTGCCTCTGGCCACTTAAATGCAAAAAGCTAATTAAATTCCTGCCTCTCATGGCCTGTGTGATCATCAGAAAGCTGTTCAATAAATAATTCCATCTCCACAAAAGTGCCTCACTCCCAAAATTCAACTCTACTCTCTTGGAACATAGAATCTACCTACCCTCTGATGTCCAAACCCCAGCCATTAATGTACCTCCCAACCTCTTTCACTCACCTGAATACCTACCCCCTCATCATTGATTCACCATGCAAAACTTTTAAAAGAACATTATTTTTCCCCACTGAGAAATGCAGTCAAGTATCATGGAAGAGTTTATTCAAATTTCCCAGCTCCATCTTGGGAGACCCTAAACAAGCAAGGTTACATCTCTCATTTTCTTTGGATCAGCAGGCTAATCACAGCATGTTATTTCATGGCCATGTTCTTGGCAGAAGCCACAAGAACAAGCCCCTCCACGTGCGCACATTTAAAATCTTTGCTCACATTGTTACTGCTAACATCTCATTGGCCAAAGCAATCACATGGTCAGCTCAGTGATGGGATATTCTGCTCACAGGAAAGTGAATATTTGCTGAATAATCTAAACTGTTATACCTTGCTTCCATTGAGCTCAAAATACTTGAAGATCATGGTAATCAAAGATAGATCTCAATTCTACTGTGAGAAACAATTTTTAAGAAAGGAAACTGAAGCATCGAGACCTTAAATGATACCCCCAGATTCACACCAAAAGTCACAAACAGAGCTGGAATAAAACTCAGTATCTTAAGTACCCTATTTGCTAGATGATACAAGTGGAATCACAAAACAACCCCCAGTACATTTGGGAATTTTATGTATTCCATGGCCCAAATCATTCTTTTCCGTAGAGAGCTCTGTCCACAGCCCCCTTTTCCCTTTTCTTTTTCTTTTTTTTAATTTATTGGGGTGACAATTGTTAGTAAAATTACATAGATTTCAGGTGTGCAATTCTGTATCACATCATCCATAAATCACACTGTGTGTTCATCACCCAGAGTCAGCTCCCCTTCCATCACCATACATTTGATCCCCCTCACCCTCATCCCCCACCCCCCAACCCCTTTACCTTCTGGTAACCACCAAATTACGTTCCCCAGATTAATTTTCAAACCCGTGGCCATCCTGTGGTCACCGACTTCCCTTTTCTTAATTCAAGTTATCTTTCAAGGACTTGCTTTTTTTTTTTTTTTTTTTTTTGTAAGAAATGTGCATGGTTAAAGCCTAATTGTTAAGAGATCCGAGTTTTGATCCCAGTTCCACAGCTCCACCCACCATGACATAGGAGAAGTTCTTAACTTTGCTGCACCTATGTTTTCTCTCACAAAATGGTAATAACCCTCAGGGCTTTGTGGGAATTAAAAAGATGTTTGTGAAATGCTCAGAGCATAAAAAGAGTACACAATTAAGTAGGGATTTTAAAATAATTTCTTCCCTGCTCTCCAAAGCTAGGCATGATCTCCCCTCCACTGAACTCCTAGCACACAATTCAATTCAGTTCATATTCAATTCACGGAGAAATTTCAGGAACCATAAATTCACATCCCTGTGTAGGCCAAGCAGGTATCATGAAAATGTTAAGAAAGTTATAGCTTCTTTCATACTGGTGTCTTCTTGTTGCATTTTTTTTTCTCACAAACCCATATGTTTGCATATTAAAACATGTAGGAATATTCATCACTCCCAAAGGAAACCTTTTCTCCAGGGCGGGGAGGGGAATACCCAGAACAGCGCCTAGAACAGTGGGGCAGCCCTCAGAGGTGGGGGCAGGACACAGGCTTAGCAATGGCTACTTTACAAACCAATATGGAAGCATTTCTTACTAGCATATGCCAGCTGAATATCAACCGTGGTTTTCTCCCTTTTTTTTAATCATGCAGGCTTCTTGGCCTATCCTTTGTTTCCCTATTTTTGACAGAGACATGAATGCAAAGAAATTATATTCCTCTAGAAGTGCAAGGCTCATGTAAAGCAGACAGTCCTCATTCAGCTCCAGCTAAACGTTGTCTTCTGCCAGTTGGAACGTCCAATATTTCAAGAGAAGCTGGAAATGCAAATTGTTTGTATTGACGCTTTATCATTGGCTCAATAATTTTTGAATCTCTGTGCAAGCCAAACACTGTGACCTGTGGCTTATTGAATGCATGTTATATTCCAGGCATTACAAGAGTTCACAAAGATGTGAATTCTGCCCTCCAGGGACCAATCATATGATGGAGAGGACAGTCGGATGGCGGGAGCATAATTGCCTTGTCTAACTAGTAACTTTTCCTTGTGTATATATCTTATCACTCAACTAGACACAAGGATTCTATGCCATATTTATCGTCAGCACCAAGTGCCTTCACTTATAATGTTTTGATTGAGTTGTCGTCCTAATGATCACTTGCTTAGTCTGTACAGCTGAAGTTAACATATGATAACATAGATGCACAACCATTTCAATTAAGTTATCACCTCTCTGCATAATCAGTCTCACAGTAAGTACTTTGCAGACAGTAAGCAAGGAATAAACCCTCCTGGAACTGAACCAACCTGATCTGTTACATAGCAGTTGGTTAAAGACACAGACTACATGTGAGAACACGGCAGAAGGCAATGTAAAAATGCAGAGCTTCCTTGTGAGAGTCATATGGGAAATCAAATTTAGAAAACTGCTATGACTGGCACTTCATTCTCAACCTTTATTTTCAGTGCCAAATGGGCCTCCTGGTTACTCTCTGGAATCAAGTGAAATACAAAGGCAGAGACCAAAACTCAATTAGATTATTTTGCCAGAACACAAAATCTAGCAATAATTTATCACCTTTGAAAATACATGAATGCGGACTTCCGGTCAAGATGGTGCAGTAGGTAAATGCTGTGCTTACCTTCTCTCATAACCACATCAAAATTACAACTAAACTACAGAACCACCATCATAAAATCCTGCTGAACTGAAGCCCTAAAACTAAGGACATGCAGAAGAAGCCACCTCGAGATTGGTAGGAGGGCCAGAGATGCAGAACCGGATGGTCCCACACCTGCGTGTGACTATTAAAAATTAGGAGGATATCTTGGCTGTGGAGGGACCCCTCGGAGGAGCCAGGGGTCCCAGCCCAGGGTTCCAGGACCAGGAAGAGAAGTCCCCATAATTTCTGGCTGTGAAAACCAGTAGAGGTTGTGACTGAGTGAGACAGAGGGCAGTTGGAGTCCCAGTTGCTCCTTTTAAAGAGACCGAGCATGGATTTACTCACCAACAGAATCACTGACTCTAAGCTCCAGCGCTGGGGCACAGCAGGAGAGGTAGCAGGGACAAATGGTGGGGAACTGAGTTTTCTGGCTTCAGGGAGAGGGATGGAGGGGAAGCTTTCTCCGGAACGGAGGAGCTGGTGGAAGCCATTGTTTCTTTGTTGAGCCCTCCCCCTTCCTTGCATTCAGATGCAGGTGGCCCCCATATTTGAGTCTCCATCAAGCTGATGCAGTTCGTTGGCCACACCCTCGTAATTCAAAACCCTGCCTCACCCAACTTTCAGGCACACCCAATCTGCTTCCAGTGGCCTTTTTGTACAAACCGCCCACCTTAGCTCATGCTTCAGACTTTCGTAGGGTCTCCCAAAGGTTCAAGTAACCAAGACAAGCAGCAGCTGGCTTAAGCATGTCTTGTATCTCTGGCTGAGCTGCCCAAAACCTGGCACTACCTGCAGCTGGCCATGGTTTGAGGCTTGGCCTCTCAAAGCACTTCCAAGCACAGCACAGGTGCTAGCTACCTGGGAATTTCTTTGTGGCTCCTTCTGGGTGGCCCCAGGCGGGGCACTGGCTGCAGCTGAACTTGACCTGCAGCAGATCCCCTTCCAGGTGCCCCTGGGGCTGACATCCCCAATGGACAGATTTGAAACAAGCTTGATCCTCACCCAGCCACCTCCAAGGGATGACACACCCAAGGGGCAGATTGGGCAGGCACCAGAGCCCTGCCAAGACAGATCCTGCTCTGTAGGGTCAACTCCTACAGCAGTACTCCTTCACTGTAGTCAAGGCCAGTCGTCACAACCAATGAGCTTGAGGGTCAATCCCTATCATTGACGTGCAGATAGCAATCAAGGCTCAACTACAAGAGGAGGGCACACACAACACATACAAGGGACACATCTGGAGTGTGTTGCTCAAATGAGCAGAAAGACTGCACCACCGAGCCCCACAGCACACCAACTACATAAGGCCAACCTACTAAGACTGGGAGACATAGCAGATCTACCTAATACATAAAAACAAACACAGGGAGACAGCCAAACTGGAGAGACAAAGAAATATGTCCCAAATTTAAAAAACACAACAAAGCTCCAGAAAAAAGAACAAAATGGAGACAAGCAATCTACCAGATGCAGAGTTCCAAGCACTATTTATAAAGATGCTCAGTGATCTCAAGGAGAACTTCAACAAAGGATAGGAAACATAAAATGGAGATAGAAAACAAAAAAGAACCAGTCAGAAATAAGGACTACAATAAAACAGTAATGAACAATAATGAAGAATACATTACAGGGAATCAAAAGATTAGATGAAGCACAGGATCAAATCCTGATTTTATTTAGAAGATAAGGTAGAAGAAAACACCCAATCAGAACAGCAAAAAGAAAAAAGAATCCAAAAAATTGAGGAGAGTTTAAGGGGCCTCTGGGACAACATCAAGCATACCAACATTTGCATTATAGGGATACCAGAAGGAGAAGAGAGACAGCAAGGAATTGAAAAGCTATTTGAAGAAGTAATGACTGAAAACTTCCCTAACCTGAAGAAGAAAATAGATATACAAGCCCAGGAAGCAAAGAGAGTCCCAAACAAGAAGAAATCAAAGAGGCCCACACCAGGACACATCATAATTAAAATGCCAAAGGTTAAAGTCAAAGAGAGAATCTTAAAAGCAGCAAGAGAAAAGCAGTTAGTTACCTGTAAGAGATTTCCCATAAGACTAGCAGCTGATTTCTCAACAGAAACTTTGCAAGCCAGAAGGGATTGGCAAAAAATATTCAAAGTGATGAAAAGTAAGAGCTACAATCAAGTTTTCTCTACCCAGCAAAGCTGCCATTTAGAATTGAAGGACAGATAAGCAGCTTCCCAGACAAGAAAAAGCTAAAGGAGTTCATCACCACCAAACCAGTATTACAAGGACTCTTATAGGGACTTCTTTGAGTCCAAAAAAAGAAAAAAAGAAAAAATATGAATAATAAAATGGCGATAATTGCATGCCTATCAACAATTACTTTCAATGTAAATGGTTTGAGTGCTCCAGTCAAAAGATAGGGGAGTTGAATGGATAAGAAAACAAGACCCTTACATCTGCTTCAAGAGACTCACTTCAGATCGAAAGACACACACAGACTGAAAGTAAAGGGATGGAAAAAGATATTTCATGAAAATGGAAACAAACAAACAAAAGCTGAAGTAGCAATACTTATACTAGACAAAATAGACTTTAAAACAAAGGCTATAACAAGAGACAAAGAAGGACCTAGTAATTCCACTTCTGGGTATTTATGCAAACAAATCCAAAATGCTATTTCTAGAGGACAGGCTCATCCATATGTTCATTACAGTATTATTTACATCAGCCAAGATATGAAGGCAACCTGGGTGTCCCTGAATGGATGAATGAATAAAGAAGAGGTGGTGCATATGAACAATGGCATATTACTCAGCTGTAAAAAAGAACAAAATCTTGTTATCTGTGACAACATGGATGGACCTAGAGTGTCCATGTAGTAAGTCAGACAGTGAAAGACAAATGTCATATGATTTCACTTACAAGTGAAACAGACACTTGAAACAGAACAAATGAAATGAAACAGAAACAAACTCATAGATACAGAGAACATTTTGATGGTTGCCAGATGGGAGGGCGGTTGGGGGTGGGTGAAAACGGGAAGGGATTAAGAAGTACAAATTGGTTGTTACACAGTAGTCATGGGGATGTAGGGTATAGCATGAGGAATATAGTCAATAATATTGTAATAATTATGTATGGTGTCAGATGGGGACTAAATCTGTCAGGGCGATACATGGGAGGGGGTTTGGGGACAGGGTGAAAAAGGTGAAGGGATTAAGAAATACAAATTGGTAGTTACAAAATAGTCATGGGGCTATAAAGTATAGGGAATATAATCAATAATATGGTAATAACTATGTATAGTGCCAGGTGGGTACAAGTCAGGGGGATCACTTCCAAAATCACATAACTGTCTAACCACATTGCTATACACCTGAAACTAATGTAAAATAATATTGAATGTCAACTCTAACTGAAAAATGAAAAAAGGGGGGGAGAGATAAAGAAGAGTAAGAGGTTCAGAGTTCCAGATATAAAACAAGTAAGTCTTGGGAATGTAATACTGTGTTTCCCTGAAAATAAGACCTAACTGGAAAATAAGCCCTAGCATGATTTTTCAGGATGACATCCCCTGAACATAAGCCCTAATGTGTCTTTTGGAGCAAAACTTAATATAATATCCAGTTTTATTTTCAGGGAAACATGGTATACAGCATAGGAAATATAGTCAATAATATTGTGATAGCATGGTACAGTGTCAGAGGGTTGCTGGACTTGTCATGGTGATCACTTCTGTAACATAGGGAATATAATCAATAATGTGGTAATAACTGTATAGTGCCACGTGGGTGCTGTTGAATAACTATGATGTACACCTGAAACTAACATAATATTGTATGTTAGCTCTATTTTAATGAAAACCTTTTAAAAATAAATAAAAGAAAGAAAGAAAATACAAGAAAGCCTAGAAAATAGTTATAATATCAATAAGTAGATAAAAGAAAGATATAGCTACAAAATAGAATAAGAAAATCTTAAAACTCAGAGTTCATCCACATAAACAAGTCATCAAAACAACTAATCAGTTTTACCCATAGTTCAATCCAATAAATATTTACTTATCACACCCTTCAATCAAAGTTAGATTTTTAAAATTGATGCTTTTATGATAAAATTAGCACATGCTCATTGAAAGAAAGAATTCAACAGTATATAAAATAAAGACAAAGTTGCCTTCCTTCTCCCATCCCACCTTCCTCCACCGTCCCCCTTTTTCACTGCTCGCTCAAAATATATGTGTATGTTCGCATATGGCTCTTGTTTTTCCAATAACATTGTACTTGTACTCTATACAACTTAACATTTTCCTTCCTGTTCATCAGTCAGTTCATGTTGATCTGCCCCCATTCTCTTTCAAGACTACATAGTATTTTATAGTATTGATATACCATATTTTGTTTAACCACTTCTCTATTGAAAACCAATTAGGTTGTCTATAATTTTTCACCCTCACAAACAATGCTGCAGTAAGTATCATCAGTTTATATTTTAATTTGCTTTTTAACTTTAACAGGACTATGGAAACTGAAGTCATTACAGAGTTTGGATCTGTCATTCAATAGGATATCGCAAATTGGTGTTTCTGATTTTCATCACTGCCTGCAACTGGAGAACCTCTATTTAAAGAGCAACAAGATATTCAGAATTCATCCAAAAGCCTTCAAGGACCTCAAAAAATTACAGGTTATAAAATAGTTCTTATAATATTTCAAATATGCAGACATATGGGCAATTACATTAGAAGAATATGTCCATTGAAGTTTCTTCACAGCCAGTAGTAGTGACTATTAATCAAAAAAATGTAAGTCTATTTTAAGATTCCCCTAAAATTACTGAAGTCTCTCTTGCCTTAAAAATCAGAGGCCTCAGTAATGGATATGAATTTTACTCGAACAGCAGCAAGAATTGACACCTTATTTTTCTAAATCAAATTAAACCCACTCCAAGTTTCCACTTGCCAATTGGCAAGAGATTAAATCTTAGTTACTCGTGAGGCCCTGTCCCTGAACTGCAAGGTCAGTGAAAGGTCCTGGGGATCTTATGCAATCTGGAACACTTGGGGAGGTTCCTCTAAACCACCCTGGTCGATGCTGAGATGTTACAAACCCAGGACTATACGGGCCTCTGAATACCAGTGACCCTGTTGCCTCCATACCAAAAACGATAATGATAAAAGCTCATACTTTTATAGCACTTCCCATGTGCCACATATTGTTCTAAATATTACGGGAAATCTGTGTCCCATCTTGGAGCACCTAGGAGTTAATCTCACTTAAGTTGTGAAGTGAGGTGAAGGTGAGGAACCCCCAAAGTTCTGCTGTACTTTCAGCAGCTTCAGCCCCTTCTCTTCCAAACACTTTCCTCCACCCCCTCTTTTTTGGGGATGCACTCCCCTCAGTGCTCCTTTAGAAACACCAGGGTGGCATCCAGTGGAGCATCTAGAGATGCCTTAGGAAAAGCTTTAGCCTGCAGTCTCCATCACACATCCCTATTCTTTATACAGGCCAGCATGGCTCCATAGAAACAAAGTATGAGCCACATATGCAACTTTAGATATTCTAGTAACCAGACTTTGAAAGTAAAAATAAGCAGCTAAATTTCATTTAGTAATTCATTTTTAACCCAATATATCCAAATATTATCTTTTACGCATATAATCAATATAAAAGTCATTAATGAGCTATTTTACATTCTCTTTTCCATAGTAAGTCTTCAAAACCTGGCGTGTGTTTTACACTTACTGCACACCCAATTTGGACCAGCTACGTGTTGATGCTTGATAGGCACATGTGGCTAACGGCTGTCATATTAGCATCGACGTACACACCTGAGGTTTTCTCAGTTTTATGTACAATGATATGCAAGCATAGCTGCAAGATAAATCTCCAACTCTCCCCGTTCCACCAGAATGACCCCTCAACTCCCTTCTCTTTTGAAGGGAGACTAGAGAAGCTGGACTCTCAAGCCAAATTCCTGGGTTTAAACCTAGACTTTCCCACTTTGCCAGCTACATGATCTTGAGCAAGTTACCAAATCTCTCTGTGCCTCGGTTTTCTCATCTGTAAAATGGAGATGGCTTGGTTCCTTTCTCATAGAGTTTTGTGACAATTACATGTTTTAATACATATAAAGTGTCTCAAACAGCACTTGGAATATAGTAAGCTCTTTATAAATGTAGTTTACATATAGAAATTCTAAAGTGACCACAGTATCTTACTCATTTAACATACAAATCTGATTGTGCCAATTCTTATTTAAAATCCTCCTAAGCTTTCACAGCGCAGACCTGGCTGCTGCCTGCCTCTCCAGCCTCATTTCAACTGTCCCCTGGCTCGCAGCACTCCTGCCTCTGTGTTCACCTCAAGCTCTCTCCACTTGCTGATGCTCTGCCTGGAAGAGCTAACTCATATCCATCCTTCCCATGTTACTTCCTCAAGGAAGCTTTCCCTGGTCCTGCAGATTGAATCAGTTGTCCTTTTATACACACTTATGATATGCTTTTTTCACAGTGCACGTACAATAACTGAAGTTATTCAGTTTTAGGTATGGTGAGTTGTTAATGCCTGTATCCCCATAATCCGTCTCCTAGATGGTAAGCTCTTTGAGGACATACATCATGTTTATTTTGTTTTCTAGTGCTTAGCATTTGTCTAATACATAATACATATTTAAAAACACTTGTTGAAACAAAGGAATGAATGAATAGATAATGATCACGGATAGGTATGTTAGTTATCTATTGCTGCATAACAAATTACTACAAACTTAGCAGTCTACAACCACACACATATATTATCTCACAATTTCTCTGGGTCAGGAAACTAGGCAAGGCTTAGCTGAGTCCTCTGCTAAGGGCCTTTCAGGAGGCTGCAATCAAGGTGTTGGTCAGGGCTGGAGTCTCACCTGAATGCCCAGCTGGAGAAGAATCCACTTGCAAGCTCACAGGAGTGTTGGCAGGATTCGGTTCTTTGTGGGCTGTTGGACCGAGGGCTCGGCTCCTTACTGGCTGTCAGGCTAAGCCTGCGGTCAGTTCTGTGCCATGTGGGCCTCCCCATAGGACAGTTCACAGCTGGCAGCTTGCTTCAGAGCCCAAAGAAAGCCTGCTAGTAAGAACATTACAACCCTAAGTAATGTAATCATGGAAGTGACATCCCTTTGTTTTTGCCGTATTCTATTGGTTAGAACCAAGTCACAGGCCCCGCCTACCCTTGAGGAGATTACTCAAGTGTGTGAATACCATGTTTCGCTGAAAATAAGACCTAACCGGAAAATAAGCCCTTGCATGATTTTTCAGGATGACATCCCTTGAACATAAGCCCTAATGCGTCTTTTGGAGCAAAAGTTAATATAAGACCCGGTCTTATTTTCGGGGAAACATGGTACCAGGAGGCGGGATCATTAGGGTCCATCTGAGAATCTGTCTGCCACCGTAATTATGAGAGCAGCTGAGAAAGCCCACTTAACTTGGCAGTCCTCCCCAATTCACTACAAGCAGGTTGTCAGATTGTCTGGCAACCTCATTTAGTATATTGTATACTGATTATAAGTATATTTGTATATGTAATTGCCGTACGTCTGTTTTATTTCCTATGCATTTTTATTGTGCTTTATAAGTCTTCTGTAGCTCACGGGTAATGGATGCTACAAGCAAACTGAAAAACAACCCCAAGAATGTTTTAAATCATCTGTAATTCTCAATTCACCTGAACTGCCCAAAATTAGACAATTTCTCCTTCTCTGTTATTCCTTCTACCTTTTCGGCAATAACTTAAAAACTGGTTTTGGAACATGATGAACATATTTGGTACCAGAAAGCTGCATATTAAAATAGATAGGATTTTTCTTTCAGGAGATGTATTTAATACTTACACTGTACAATATGTCTTCCCATGTTGGAATCTACTCAGAAGCCAGATAGATGTTTCAAAGCATGAATTCATCATCGTGTTTAGATAGAATAAATTAAGTTTCATTGGCATTTCCAATTAGCACTGCTGTGTACCTTTTTCTTAATATTATTCTATTCATCTTAGATTTAGTGATTTGTGTAGCAACATTATATGCTTCTCCCGATCTTTCTGTAATGTACAATCCTTTCAAATGATGGTGGATGGCTATTTCTTCAGCCAAACTGAACTATTCTGTTTTAATCTTTTCTCAGAAATTATTTCTCCTGAATCATCTTATGTATTCTGTCTTCTCTCCAGTTTTGCTTTCAGTTACATGATTTGTAATATAATAGCTGCTAGAATGAAAAAAAAAAATGCAGATATGCACTGAAAAGAAAATAATTCCCTGAAAAACATTAGAATATGTCACTCTGTTCTTGAGGAGGGGTGCATAAGAAAACGATGGATCCTAGGCAAGGCTAGGCCAAAGCAAAGTGTTGTTGTTGTTGCTGCTGCTGTTGTTATTTTCTTCCCAATCCCAGTCTCCTATTTCCTGCTTGGGGGAGCTTTCCTTTGGGAATCAAGACTGCTTAATTACTCAACATTGGAAAGATCATCCTCACTACCTAATTTCAGGGAGAATTCTGATTTTACATGTAGTGGTCTTGGCTATAGTGCTGATTGTTTGAATCAGCTCTTAGGAATTTATATAACCTGAGATAATGCCGCCTTTTTCCTGCTGTTTATAAAACAGTTGACCTGGACAACATTCAGCCTCTCTGGTTTTCATCCATAGCCCTCTTTTTATTTTTCAGCAAGGTTTGAAGGATTTCTTTTACGATTTCCTCTTCTCCTAATAACCATCTGCACTTCCCCGAACCCCAAGACCCCACTCTGGTACTTCATGCCCCAAGCCTCCTCCACCCAGTGCAGTGGGAGCTCAGGTTCTGAGAGGCTGTGTTCTGAGTAAAAGGCACATGGCTGTGAAGCCAGATCAGATCTCAACTCTGCCTTTCATTCATTCATTCCTTTCTCCATTATTTACTGGGCACCTGCTATGAACCACACCCTATTACTAAGGGCTATGTGGGATATACTGGGTGACCTAGCACAGTTTCCTCCTCTGTAAAAAAGGGAGAAATGAGGGACTTGCTGGAAGGATTAGTGATAATCTCTATAAAGTACCCAGCAGAATGCCTAGTACACAGCAATGCTCTGCAAATGGTAGCTAGAGGTACATGTAACTGTGCTTTCCATGCTGCTTCATGCCACTGCCATGTCCAACTTCAACAGATCCTTCTCTGTGTTTCTAGTGCCACTGAATCCTTTTTGTTCCCTGGTTTCCCCTTCATTTCTGATTCGACTAGAAAAAGTCGTCATCTTGTGTGTAGTGAGTAGCCATGGATGCAGGGAAATGTCCTAGTACCCTTGAGATAATACTTGATGCAAATGACGTCTCCTTGTTATTTCTGGTCAAGCACAACTCTTCTGAGTTCTATGTCCTCCTCATCTAGTATCTTCCGCCACTTTCAAGGTCACTGTGCTTCTTAAACACGAGGCATTGTAGACCTCGTGTTTAATTCTAGACCCTGATAACAATGGGGGGTCTCGGTTTTATCTGACAGTACAAATCACAACTCATAGGAAAGAAGGAAGGGAAAATGATTGGGCATCTAATAGAGGCACGATACTTACAGCTCTCACATACATTTAACCCTAACAACAACCTTGGGAGGTAGGCTCATAGAGAGCAGACAAGTAGCTGAGGCTCACAGAGTTGTTAGAAGCAGGGCAGCGATTTAAACCCAGTATTCTCTGACTCCCAAATCCGTGCCAAATTCTTATCGCCTCCATAGAGATGTTAACAATAACTGTAACTCATTTATTGTCTCTAAGTGTCGTTCTTCATGGACCGCCCTAAATTTGTTTCTTCCTGAGCAGGCTGTAGACCTCAGCAGTAATGCTCTGACCAGCATCCTGCCGATAATGACCATTGCTCTAGAACTGCCCCAGCTGGAGGCTGACTTGGCAGACAACCAGTGGCAGTGTGATGGGAGCCTGGCTGCCTTCCAAACTGTCATGTCTGAATCCTGGAAAGAGAAGTGGAATGGAATTTGCCCCAAGACTATAGGTAAGTCAGTAGTACCTCATCTCTCGGAAAGGGTTCCTGCTGAACTGAAAAAAGTACACAAAACATTTAGTTTCATTTGAAACAATAACGGCAAGAGCATTAGTCAGCCTTGGGCTGTAGCACGGAACCGTCATTGGTTCCAGACTGTTTTCCTCAGTTCATGAATTTTCTTCACGTGGTCAAAGAAACCCAGTTCAGTTAGCTCAGAAACCACCGGGTTTGGTCAAAAACAGAAATTTCACAAAAAGCAGAATTTTGCCGAAACCCCAAATTGTCAGAATTTTGCCGAAACCCCAAACCTCAACAAATAATTGATTAAAGAAAGAACTTTCAAAACTTGAAACATGATTATTTAAAATGTTTACTAGCACTCTAAAATAGATAATCCTACGCATACACAACATTTTTACGCTATTTCAAAAGTATATTTTTCCTTGATTTGTTCCCGGCCACTCTCCCAAAGCACTAGAGTATGTTACTGGAGTTGAACATTCTGGAAAGTTTTTTCCACTATTAACTATCTTAGCTAAATCTTAAACTCCTAACTGGGGGGAGAAGGGGAGTCAGATTTTCTTAAGTGAGTCCTGGACTCTGTTCTATTCAGGACTGACATTAAAATAGAAAACGGGCCATGCCTACCAGGTTTAGAAGAAATCTGTGAAGATCAGAGAGCCACCTTAATATTGTCAGCCACACTTATTTCGCTCCCCTCTAAAAGCCACAACTGTCATTCTGAGTGTGCTGGGGAGAATAGCAGGAGCCAGCAAAGAAAACTGAGTATTTTTGCTGTGTACCAGCACTGGGGGATAGTGAGGAAATGATATTGCAAACTTAGTTAGGGCTGACGTAGATTTTGCAGGGGCCTGATAGAATGTTCTCACAAACATGCGCCAGGTGAGGCTATGGAGGAAGGAGAAGCAATGAGGCTGCCCCTCCAGTCTGGCTTCTTTCCTCCCACGGGTAGCCATCCGTCAAGAAGCCTAAGAAACACACAACCTTCTGGGCCTAGAGCAGCGGACCTCAGCCTGATAGCCATGTGGAAACCTGCACAGAGCCGTATACGAACTATTGGCGTTAGACAATATCAGTCAGTCAGTCAAGCTGCTTATCAGCATGTATATTCATAACAATGGGCATCACGGACATGACATACAGCTAGATAAGGACTGAGAGAGACTTACAGAAGCTTTTCATACCGTTGGACTCTCCTTCCAACATGTGTTTATCCCCACTTTTAGGGAATGAGGAGGCATACCGGTGGACTCCCAGAAGCAGAATTTCCAGGAAGAGCTGGATTCCTCACACTAATCTGAGTCACATGAAAAGCCTCACACAGAGCAAAGCTGAGAGGCACCGGGAAGGCATGTACATTAGCTTTTCCACTCCAGGGGAGAAGGACCACGCCAGCTCTGATACCAGTGAGCAGAGAGCACGGCTGTCAAGATGGGTGAGGAGCGCCCGGGATGAGCAAACAGCCGATGGAAAGGAAGCCGCTCCCCAGGACTTCACCCTGGCCATCTGCCTGGCGGTGTTCATCACATTCTTCGTGGCTTTCTGCCTGGGGGCTTTGACAAGGCCTTACGTTGACAGACTGTGGCAACAGAGATGCCGTCGAAGAAGCTCTGGTTCAGACCATGCATATTCCAACGAGGGCTTCTATGACGAGATAGAAGCTGCAGGGAACAAACGGCATGCCACGGTGGATCCGCGCCAAGCTTGCCACGATCTAAACCTCTGTGAGAACCAAGACCCTTTCTGGGGGACAGAGGCCAGACCACATGCTGCAGTCATTGCTGACAGAAATCTGGGAAGATGCAGAAAGGAGACTGGCAGCCAGCAGAACAGGGAACAATGTGGGGACCACACTGGGGCAGGAAGTAGAGAGGACATCGTGCTACCAAATGACAGTGCAGCCCGGTCCATCCTCCACGGACAGCCACACGCTGATAACAACGCACTAATTGCAGCAGGACAGGCCCGCATCTACAAGAATGTTATTCCTGGAGAAATAAATTACGACACTGTGGCCCAGGAAGATTCTCTCTGTGAGCATTCAGTGGGCGTCCCTGCGCTAGCTGGCAGGTCACAAACTGGCTCTGGCTCAAACCGTAAGGATTGGGATGAATTAGACCCACCCCCCTCAAGTGAAAGGACAGCTGCTCTCTCTGAAATGCAAACACGTACAAAAACACAGAGGATTGGAAAGAACAAGGAAAGAGAGGGCACTGAACAGTTACCTCCAGAGTTTTCTAAGGAAACGCAAGTGAGCACTTCCATTAGTGTGCTCAGCCCAGAGCAGCAAAGGCTCAAAGGGGCCGTTACGGAGGAAGAGCTTTCCACCTACTATAGTTCAGTCACACTCAGTAACCCAGGAGATATGGACCCGTCCCCACCGGTCTTTCCTCCAGGATGGGGCAGTGACCTGGCCACCACTCCTACTAACGAGGAATCAGTGCAGAAACATCCTCCTGACACACAGTACGAGCTGGACACCAACTACGATTCTGATGAAGGATCTTTATTTACTCTCAGTTCAGTCAGTTCTGAGGATGCAAGAAATGTGGCTGAAGAAGACACAGATGGCAAGGAGAGCTGTAGAGCCAGTGAGCCCCTGGAGGACAGGGACTCAGAGGTGAGGAAGGACAGTGTTACGTCATTCGAGAATCTTGAGGACAGCATCACCTTCCAGAAGATTCAGGGGAAATGTGAGGATCAGGAGGATCATTTTGAAAAACCTCTCATTTCTGGTCCAGACTCTGGTTTGTGTGAGAGTCACCTGGAAAGCGCCTCTAATACTAACAAATGCGAGACTCCACTGACCTTGCCCGGCTCACTGGGCAAGAATCCTTCCGGTGATGAGATCCCAGACATGCTTGTTTATGACTGTGTCACAGCGCCTCAGCCTGAGGCAGCAGAGTGGCTCCGCTCACTTAGCGACTTAGAATTTTTCACTGTGGATAATTCACCACAAACACCACCATGTTCTGCAGAAGTTCCCTCAGATCCTGACAAGGATCTCAAGAGTGCTCATCGTGAAAGAGACTCAGACTTTGGTACATGCGAAACTTTCATTCAGGAAACAGACACAGCTCAAAACAGTGTTCTTTTCCAGATCACTACAGGGGACACCGTAAGACCCTCACAACAAGATTCTGAAGGGAGCAGTGTGAATTCCAACCCTCTGGACATTGATGCAAATGAGGGGTTTGTATGTCCTCTTGAGAACTACGGTTCCAGAGAGGCTATAAGCCAAACACAACTATCAGAATTCTTTGGCGATGAAGCAGCTCTTCAGTGTGAAAGAAGAGGAGGGGAATATTTTGAAGAGGGTCCCAAGAGCCAGGTACCATTATTACAAGAGCTTCCAAATAAAACCAGTTCATTAAGAATACAGGAGCCCTTCAGTGATAGAGATGGGTGTAAATATTCAGAGGAGAATATGTTGCAGTTAGAAAAAGATGGTTCTGACTTTTATACTCAAACGCAGACCCAGAGCCACCTGACAGGAGCTGGCTCTCTAGGTGAGGACCAGCTCCACTATGACAAAGACAGATGTGGAACTTGAAACTCAAAGGGAATTTAAGCCACATTTTAATACAGATTGAAGCACTTAGGTGGAACTGCTGAACAGATTCTAATGAATTCTGCACAGAGAACAGTACAGCTTTTGGGAGGTTGATCATGAAACTACAAAATTGGAGGGATTCAGGGCAATTCTAAATATTTTTTAATAAGGTATGTTAAAAGAGGGATCATTTTGTAAAACTAAATGTAAATTAAAAATCAATTTGCAAGAAAACACGTGTTTGTTTGTTTTTTTCGTAAAAGAAAAAGGGACTCCACCATTGTCCTTGCTTCGAACTTCCTTGGCCTGACTCGCCCACCGGGGCTCTCAGCTGTGTTCGTCTGTTTATCCTCCTGCTTTCTGACACTTTCTCCTTTCCTTTCCTGACACTCCTCCTCTGCTTGCTCTCTTAAAGAGCATTCTGCAAGGGTCCATTGCTAGTCAGTCTTTCTTTATGTCCCCTTTGTCCCTCCCCTTAGGCTCCCCTGCATTCCAATCAGCTCTACACAGATGAGGCCCAGATATACACGACCTCCCTTCCAAGCTCCAGACTCACATTCTCAAACCCAGTTGCCCAAATCCAGATACCATGTTTCCCCAAAAATAAGACCTACCCCGAAAATAAGCCCCAGTTAAGATCGTCAGCCAGACGGACGCATTTAGTACATTATGACGATGTTCCAGAAGATGATGAATACATGTAGATTGTTGTATGTGAAAAAATAAGACATCCCCTGAAAATACGCCCTAATGCATCTTTTGGAGCAAAAATTAATATAAGACCTGGTCCTGGTCTTATTTTCGGGGAAATACGGTAGATCGTACGAGGACCTGAAATTCATCATTTTCGTTCACAGACAAGACCTCCTATATTCTCTTTCTTGGTAAATAGTATCATGACATCCACCCAGTAAAGCCAGTTAAAATTTTTGATTAATTTCTGACTCCTTTTCATTTATTTCTTATATCCGACTGGCTTGTAAGCGCCATGCAATGGAAGGTCCTGTATATCTCTAGTAGGGCAATCTGGATGGGTGCTGGACAATTGATGTCAGACCAGTGTTTGCATAGAAAGCAGCGTGTTTTTACTTAGAGTGTATATTTAGGGTAGATTATGATGGAAGGTGATTGAGTTTGGGAAAGGGTCCTAAAGATCCCCCAATTCAACTGTTGGCATCACCACTAATCTTACAGGATCTAGCTCCTCAGTAACTCTTAACTTTGTAATCTCTGCTCTTAGCCCTCAAATAAGGTATATTCCTTATCTATCACCGAGTTAAGGCCTCTTTTTCCCCTTTGTGGACTTCTCCTTGCCCTGATTCTCCCCCAACTGATCTTATATCCTATTCATCCTTCCTCTACTCAGAAACCTTTGATAGCTCCGCCATTGCCTATATAAAGACTAAATTCCATAATCTAGACACATCCCACCTTTCCAACTTCACCTCATGACATTATCACTTTGCCACGCATTGTCTATTCTAGCTTTGATCATTTGCATCATTTGATCATTTGATCATTTGCATCAATCATTTATTCATTTATTTTCGCAAACTTCTGAGGCCTTCACTGGTTCCTGATCAATCCCCCCGTCCCCATTCACAATTACCATTTTGAAATGTCCCTGTCCCTGAACTTCCTCTGCGAAAATTTAGGCTATGAGGAAGAAACTCCCTCACTCCCCTCGCCCATAGCAGCTAACATTTTCCTATCCACAGCTACAGTCACGCCTTTCCTCCAGTCTAAGAAGTCAGCCTTCTGCGGTCAAGGTTAATCCCTCCTGTCTACAGCAGTCCTGAGTATGGATCCACTCCTGTTTCCTAGTCCTGCATTTCCAAGCCTTCCCTATGCAATGGCTCCTTCCCACAAACCAACAGCATGCTCAAGTCCCTTCAACCTTAGAAGGAAAGAAAACAGCACCTTGCAGCTCCCTCAAAATACTCCCTTCTTCTCCCTTCCATAGCTTCTCATAGGAATGGTCAGTGACTCCCCGCTGACTCTTCAGGGCACTGAGGTCATACTCTCCATTCCTTTAACCTGTGCTAACGGAATTCACCAACAACCTCTATTTGCCATGTACCATGGACTTCAAGCATCACCTCTGCAGGATGTGACACCGTAGAGCACTCCCACCTTGACACTCTGTTTCTGTGTTTTTGGGACATGACTGTAAAGGTGAAGATCCCAGCAGGACACCGATGGCAAGGAACACGTGTGACTGGAGAGAGCTGAATGAAGGAACCATTTGGAAAGATCTGGACAGGATGAAGAGAAATTGGCAAGGGAAGGTGAAGGACCGAAGGGCTAACAACAAGAAAGCCTTTTCCACCCTTAGGCCTGGAGAGACCAAAGGAATTGCAGCTGTGGGTGCACAGCAGGGAGTGTCGCCTTTTGTAGCCACGAACAATCCACAGTCCAGCAGAGAAAGCCCAGAGAACAATCAGCTCTCTCTTCCCACCCTCCAATCTCCTGACAGCACCTCCCCGTGGCCGAACGCTGGGAGCCAGTGGATAAGTGCACAGAGGTCTGCCTTCCAGGCCACTGAGCAGGATGCAGAAGGGTACAAAGTCGTTTTGGAGGGGCAAATGGAGAATATCCGGCACATACTTTCTTCTGATTCTTCTTCTGCTTCTCTGGTCATTCTTTCTCAGGCTTCTTTTCTACCTCCTCTTTCTATGTTCACTTCTTAAATACCCGTGTTTCCCAGGGCTTGGGCTTGGAACCTCTTGTCTTCTGATGAAAAATATTACTAATAATTATGCAGGGAATAAGGGAATAACAAATTTGCTTCCCCTCCTTTTTTATTTTTTTTTCTCAAACTTGTCATTCTTTCCTTCCTTATAGATGATATAGACAACTAGAGTGACTTCAGGGAAGCATTGTTGCAACTGGGAGCGGTTCCCCGGAGAATAATGAGACACGATCTGGAAGAATCCACCATTTATTCCAACCTTACTCTGTCAATGAGGCAACTGAAGCACAGTTTAATAACTTCATGTGCCCAAGGTCACCCAGCTCGTTCTTGTTTCCAACCAGAATTCACTTTGGATAGCCCCATCAGTGAAGAAGATCCTTATCTTTTCTCTACCACTCCCGCTGTTTGCCTCCCCTCTGGTTGGCTGCCTTGCCTGGGAGGCCATGCCACCCAGGAGATTTAGAAAACATTCTTTCCAGGACATCACAGCATCTTCCAGACCCTCCTTCCCAGGAAAACCAGCTGCCTGCTGCAGCAAACACCGTGCCTGGCATGTTCAGAGCTCCACTCACAGGGACAGGGGTAGGACCCCATGGCTGGATGTAATCCTGTGTGTTCCACCGTCCAGCCTGAACTTCACCTTCCTGCCATCTTTCTGTAGCTCCCTCCAGATCCGAGGGAACTGTGTTGCTTCTCCCTCTCCGGATCCCCACAATGCCAGTCCCCTCAGGTTACCTGGGTGCACAGGGAACCTCTACAGCCACAGGAATGGTAACAGCTAAAATGGTCCTCAGTTCCCCCACCCCCTCCCCTTTTTTTAATTTCAGCCACCGGAATGTGTGTTCTGGAGTTGTTCCTGCTACAGACAGCCCCACTCAGCGACCCAGCTGGCGGCAGCTTGTCTGCTTTAAGAGCATCTTTCTGCTCCTCCCACCCCACCTGCCGACTGCAGGCTGCATGCCCGCTCCCCATCGTAGGAAACGGCGTAGCACAAGACCTTGAAGAAAACAGACGTGCTCCACTCAACGTCTCCCGGTTTACTGAGGGAGAATACCAACCAGCAGTGCTCGCTGGGACTGTGATTTAAGTAGGGCTGCCAGACTTAGCAATAAAAATAAAGCAAGCCCAGTTGAGTTTGCCTTTCAGGTAAACAACAAATACTTTCTTAATATTTAAGTATGTCTCATGCAGTTTGGGGGATTTATTTATACTAAAATAAAATTCATTGTTATCTGAAATTCAGAGTCAACTGGGTGACCTGTATTTTACATGGCACCCGTACTGTAATGTTCAAATACTAAAATGAACTGAAGAATCTTCCATGCGAGGTACTGAAAGGGCCTGCATAGTTCAGCAAGGGCGGAGGATAGCAACTATTGCTGAGCTGCATTTGCTGCAGCAAAGAAGTGATTAGCTCTCTGGTCGGTTCTGCGTTAGGCATTAAGCACATGCCATCCATGCTTACAAAAGTGCCTCCCTCAAAGCTTAGGCAATGATTTACAAAGCAGTAAACATGGAAATTCACTCACACCCCAATCCAAGGGGGAGAACACCCAGCACATCAAGTCCTGCCTGCAGTTGCCAAGGAAATAACAAAATAAACAGTGACAAAACCAAATGGCTGCAAATGGGTTTTCTTGCACAGAAGCAAAGAGCTACTTGTAGGGAGAATGGATGACATAAAAACTTGCCGTTGTAAAAAAGAGAGGTCCCCCGGGAGCCTTCCATTCTGTGAGTTCTGCCTCTCACACCAACTCCACCCCGGCCACAAGCTCACGGCTTCAAAATGCATCGTCCTTTCCTGGG
This sequence comes from Rhinolophus ferrumequinum, assembly GCF_004115265.2. Classification (NCBI taxonomy): domain Eukaryota; kingdom Metazoa; phylum Chordata; class Mammalia; order Chiroptera; family Rhinolophidae; genus Rhinolophus; species Rhinolophus ferrumequinum. The sequence continues at coordinate 7,477,726 of NC_046288.1, forward strand.
GCTGACTCGGCAGCCTGGAATGGAGGACTTCCAGTTAAGTCGGTGGCACATTTTAAAATGCCACAACCACCACTTTGGCCAGCTAAACTGTACACACATATGCACAGAGACACTCTTGTATTTACCACGCAATTCAAACGACCGCTTCTAATGGGCAAAATGCCGTGCAAGCCGCGGGGTGAAGAGGGGGTGCGGGGTGTGGGGGAGCACTGGTGTGAGGCTGGACCCACACAGTGCCGCCCTCAGAGCGCTTCGAATCCAGAGAGAAAGTCTCACAAAGACAAGCTTCCAACACCAGAAGTACAACACAAGCTGTCCAGAGAAATCAATTCCACGTTTGGGAAGGGAGGGCTGGAGGCAAGGGGGAGGGAATGAGAGGGCGGTGGCGAGACTTCTGTCCACTTTATAAAGCAATCTATGGACGGATGCAGAAGGAATGTCAATGTATCATTTAGACCACACACCTAAATAATAGATGTTAAATTGAATCCAACAGCGCTAAAATATAATGGGCCCTATGTGGGTCAGTAGAGGGAAAATCAATTTACAAATGCAGGAACAAGATTCGATTTACATCTAGTGATAAAGGCCCCCTTCAGACAACCTAAACCTACCGATGGAAGCATGTAGAAATTGTGTCTTAAGATATTATGCACATAATGCTATGAACGGCCATATGTAAGCAACACTCCACACACTGGAGGAAATGCTAATAATGTTAAACGCTAATAAATAAGATTACCATTAAACAAAACATGACATGTTTTTTTAAAAAATGTGAATCCTGACCCAGAAGTGAATATATAGATTGCTCTTTTGTCATCCTCCATGAAGACATAGCTGGGATATGCAGTTTCCACCAGGCAGCTAGATCATGTCACTGTCCTGTAGAAAACCTTCCAAATCAGCTCCCTCCTTGGCCCACAGCACCCCGTGTCACCTACGCCACTCACCTTCTCGCCAACCTCTCCACTGCTATTCTGCTGATTTCACCACTGCAGCCACACTAGCATCTCTCAGCTCCCAGAACATAACAGTCATGGCCCCACTTCAGAGCCTTTAACTTTTTCCTCTGCAGGGAATGGGCCTCCCGTAGTTCTCACCATGGTTTCTTATTATAATAAAGATCTCAGCTCAAATCTTATCTTCCCATCTTATTCTGTCTAAAGTAGCACACCCCACCCAAAGCATTCTTTATCACATTTCGGTTTTGTCTTCATACCTCCTAAAATTATCTACAAAACTATTTCTCGTTAAATGTGTCCTAGTGTTTTGTCTGTCTTCCCAATATGGACAAACATCTTATTTGTCTCAGTTACTAGAGCATCCCCGGGGACAATACTTGGCACAGAATAGGTGCTCAATAAAAATCTGTTGATTGAACAAAACACATTTAAACTCCAGATAAACCAGAAACAGTGCTTTTCAACATACTTACATACTTACTCATATATCATCAGTAAGTACACGTATATTAGTGATGGTAGAAAAGTCCCAGGCTGTTCACTTTTCAGAAATGACTAAAGAAAAATGCATTTAATCTCCTTTAAAAAAAATGATTTTATGTAATTTCTTGGGAAGCATCCCCATGTTCTAGAAAATTTTTAAATTAGGAGAAAAATGTTTACTATTCCTGACTTTCAATCTAAATTTTTCTTCACTTAAAACAATTTTATAAAAGTTCAATAGAGAAGGCTACCAAGTACTGGCTCTCTGACCATTTTCACCATTGGATGACAGCTGCTTTAATCCAATATTTATACGCTTTTTCCTTGGTCAAAGGAAACCCACCTGTAAGTGTATTTTGAAATAGACTGGGTAAGCATTCCCAGACTTTCTAGGTCCGCAGTGGTATCTACTCTTGCCTTTCATCTCTTGAGTCTGACACACTTTTCTCCGCCTTTTTTAGTGCTTTAACCAGAGTCCTGTACTTGCCCTGGCTTGGCGCCCACACTAGGACACCGCCTTTTATTATAATTCTCCATTGGTGTCATCAAAGATAGGTTTATATAATTCTCTTGGTGCAGCACCAGAGTCTACAAAACTGGGACAGTAGGTACAGTCAAATCCTCTGGGGGGCAGGGGGAGGGTCACCTGAGATGCTACCCCCCACACAGACCTGCAGCCACCAGAGCCCAGCAGACTCATGGTGCAGCAGGTTAGGAGATGGGGCTGGAAGTCAGCTTTCCAGAGCTGCTCTTTGTGCCATGATGATGTGGCTCAGACCCAGACAATCCTGCAATGATCTAGAAGGGGATGTACTTACCCGAATTTATGTGCCACACAGATACCTTTGCCACATGCTCCTGGGCCCAGTCATGGGGCCGCTGCCAGCTGCCCTGGACCCTTTCCATTCTCTGCTAGCAGCACATCACTACCTATGGGCCTTAGTTTCTTCACCTATGTGAGGGATAAGAATAGCATCATCCCATACGTTTACATAACCTCTTTGTCCCTCAGTTTCCTCATCTGCAAAATGAAGATAATAATATCTACTTCTTTTTTTTCCAGTTTTATCGAGACATAATTGACATACGGAACAGTATAAGTTTAAGAAACAAGCATAATTATTAGACATATATATATAAGACATATATATATATGTCTAATAATATATACATATATACATGTATATATATACATTGCAAAATGATTACCACAATAAGTTTAGCTAGCATCCGTCATCTCACATAATATTCCCTATTTCAAGTAACTGTTGTAAGGATGAAATGATTTTGCATATGTAACGCACTTAAAACAGTGTGTGACACTAATACACATCACATAAATGTTTATTGTCTCTGTTATTCTATTTCCAAGTTCGGTTTGCTTCATCAATCTTTCTTCGTGAAGCATCACACTTAGGAAATGAAAATATTTAAATGTCACAGAATTGTAGCCTTTTAGAGCTGGAACAGGTTTTTAAAAATTGATCAAGTCCACCCCTTTTGTGTTGTAAATGACAAAAACAAGCTCAGAGTAGCACATTCAAGCTTAGCCAGCCCATACTGGCAGGTCAGGGACTGAAATCCAGCCCACAGCCCTTTCCAACACACCTCACGGTGCTCGGTGCTTATCGAAGAAAGCACCACGTGCCAGTAGCTCTGATCAAGCCGGAGCCTTTGCTACACAATGAAACTTAGACCGAGAACACAGAAGCATAGTGGAAGAATTTGAAAATCACCCCCACACCACGTCCATCTCACTGTCTTTGGCTTTGTAATATCTAGAGAAACCTGATTCTTTAATCCCCTCCCCTCAAAAGCTGTTCTAGAGCTCCACCTGCCACAGCTTTGAATGGAATTCTAGGGGTTAAACAGGAAAGTTCTTCCAAGTCTTCCCAAATGAACTCTGTGTGTACCATATCTTAATTGTCCCCAAGAAGCCCCTCGTCCACAGAGAGTTTATGTAACTTTCTGCTAAGGTCACAACACAGTTCTCTTTCGGCAGCTGGATAGTAATTGGTCCCTGATCTTTGAACTCTGCTTTTCAGACTGCTGGGTTGAAAAACATTTGTCTTTTAGAGAAAAGAAAGAAAAATCTCATCCATTCTTTCCTCTCCTTTGCCACTACCGCCACCCCACATGGATCCATTTTCCATACTGGGTGATTTAACTCTGAGGTGCTAAAATGCACTGGGGAAGAGGACTGTTTCGGTGGGTGAGAACCGGGTTTGAGCCCTGGCTCTGCCATTAATGAGCAGGGAAGTGGTTTGGGGGAAGTTCCTTAACCACTGTAAGCAGAGCCGTGCTAGAGCTGGCTCGAGTCAGCACACAGAGCAAATTTTATGCATCTTTTCCCAACTCTGTGTTCAGTGACATCATTATGGAAGCTTGAAAATGGTCATGGTGATACTTGACACCATGGAAATTAGCAAACGCTACAGATTAGGATCTCCCTGTTTCCCCAAGCTGGTTGTTAAACATTTACCAGCACACCACTACATGTAAGACTTGTTTCTTCATCTGTGTAATGGGGATGATGAGAGTTAACTAAGATAATGCATGCAAATGCCCAGAAAGCATAGGACATAGAGTACTCAATGTCATCGCTATTATTATCCACCAGTCTAGTAGTTCCAAGCTATTTCCAATCCAATCCATCACTCATTCGTTCAACAAACATTATATTCAGCTCTGCCATAGTCCAGGTAAATCTCCTTACATCATTTTCCCCATAACTTTGCTACTGTCTATTATAACTATCCCCACTCCCAACTCCACTGCAGACCTGTTCTGGATCACAGGTTCTGTGAATGAGGGAAGAGGAGCAGAGGGGATGTGAGTGAGAGGAAGAGAAATACAGAGTAACTATAGCACTAAATACCTGCTTCACAATTATAGGGACTCGATTTTATTCCTGGCTCCTCCAATAATTCTGTTATCCTGGAACTGTGACATTTTCTACATGCCTCTGTTTATATATCAGCAAAATATGGGCAGATGCCCCTGCGTGTGTGCACCAGCACAGGTGCATGTGCACACCCACACGTGCACAGGCACACCCACACGTGCACAGGCACACCCACACAGGTGCACGGGCGCACCCACACAGGTGCACGGGCACACCACCACCAGCACCTCCACCGCCCAGTGTGGGAGGGTTCTCAGGTTTACATTGTGAGGGTGAAAGCTTCTCCAATAGAAAGTACTGCTTGCCACTCAATTCTTCAAGGAAACTCGACAGGCCTTTCTTTGATTTTTCTATTTCCTGATCGGCTTTCAGCTTTCCTTGTCTGTCACATCATCACCTCCTGGTGGAGGAAGGGAAAGAAGGTTATACGGAGACTGTGCCCACGAGATGACAAAAAGCTACTGAGCCTCAATGTATAAAAAGCAAACTTAGTTCTGAACCAACCAGCTATTTATTGATTTCCTGACTTCAGAAAATCTGCTTTGTGATTTGCTATGAGCTTCCACAGAGTAGTGGAAGAAAGGTAAAACGATTAACTGTCCTTACTTTTGAAGTGTGCAAGGTTAATTATTTATGCCAGGATTCTACACACTCCCTTGAAAAGAGGGAAAGGGGAGGTGTTTTTCCACTTACTCTTTCCAACGTCTCCTTTCTGCCCACATTTTTACCACAACTAACCTAACTCTTCCCTGATTTTCCAGCTGGCCTGCTCTGACCATTCCTCCTCCCTGACCCTCTCTCAAACCCATAAACGTCATCTAGGCCACTTTGTTTCCCTTAGCTAACTTACTCCCCGTTCAGTTCAGTGCAGCAGAATTTGGATGTTTTCATAAAAAGTCGTATTAAGAACCTGAAGGGCAAGCCTAGTATGGAGCTGGCATTCACCAGTATGAGCCTACTGGGTATAAAAATATTGAAACACTGCAAATGACATGATGTATGTAAAAAACCCTAAAGACTCCACCAAAAAATGTTAGAAGTACTAAACAAATTCAGTCAAGTTGCAGGGTACAAAATCAACATACAAAAATCAGTAATGTTTCTATACACTAACAACAAACTATTCGAAAAAGAAATTAAGAAAACAATTCCATTTACAATAGCATCAAAACTAATAAAACACTTAGGAGTAAATTTAATCAAGGAGGTGAAATATCTGTACACTGAAAACCATAAAACATTGATGAAAGCAGTGGAAGAAGACACAAATAATGAAAAGATACCCTGGGTTCATGGATTGAAATAATTAATATTATTAAAATATTCATACTACCCAAAGTGATATACAGATTCAATGCAATCCTCATCAAAACTCCAATGGCATTTTCACAGAAATAGAAAAACAATCCTAAAATTTATATGGAACCACAAAAGACCCCAAATAGCCAAATCAGTCTTTAGCAAAAAGAACAAAGTTGAAGACACCACACTTCCTGATTTCAAGATATACTACAAAGCTATAACAATCAAAACAGCATGATATTGGCATAAAAACAGATATGTTTCCAGCCTAAACCTGGGCTCCCTCCTGGAAGCATAAGGCTTTCTGGCCCAGTGATTCTGAAACAGCCACTGAGGATCAGTGCCTATATTGTGCTGAAGGTTTTACCAGCCTACTAAGATGTGAGTGAGGCAAAAGATACCCCACCCCATGTAGGGTAGTTTTTGTTTTATTTTGTTTTAAGAGGAGAATGATGACTGCATTTATTTTATTTTTTATTGTGGTGAAATACATATAACATGAAATTTTCCATCTTAACCATTTTAAAGAGTACAGTTCAATACTGTTACGTATATTCACTGTTATGCAACACATCTCCAGAACTTTTTCATCTTGCAAAACTGAAATTCTGTACTCATTAAACAACATCTCCCAATTCCCCTCTCCTCTAGCCCCTGGCAACCACTATTCTACTTTCTGTCTCCATGAGTTTGACTACTCTCTGTACATCATATAAGTGAATCATACAACATTTGTCCTTTTGTGACCGGCTTATTTTACTTAGTATAATGCCCTAAAGGTTCATTTGTGTGGTAGCATGTGTCAGAACTCCATGCCTTTTTAATATACAGAGGGTGCCAAGAAAATGTATACACATTTTAAGGAAAAAACAATATTAAAGTTGTAATATTCAATATAAACCAATAACAAAAGATGAATACAAGTCACGTCTGATTTCTGCAATTACAAGAGGTGCTCAAAGTGGTAACACCATCAGCGTAATTTTAATATAGGTTTTTCCTTTCTTAAAATGTGTATACATTTTTTGGCACCCTCCGTATATACATCATGTTTGTCCATTTTTCTGTCAATGAACATTTAAGTTGCTGCCACCTTTTGGCTATTGTGAATAATGCTGCTATGAACATGGGTATGCAAATATCTCTTCAAGATCAGCTTTCAATAATTCTGGGGATATTCCCAGAAGGAGAATATAGCTGGATCATATGGTAGTTCTATCTTTAATTCTTTGAGCAACCACTATACTATTTTACATAGTAGCTACACCACTTTACATTCCCACCAGCAATTCACAAAGGTTCCAACATCTCACCTCCTCATCAACACTTGCTATTTTCTTTTTCTTAAACAGTAGCCTTTCTAGTGGGTATGATCATGTAAGGTGTGAAAAGATAAATGTATTCCATTGTCCTTTATTCTAGGATTGAGTCTTTTCTTACTTTTTTAAAGGTTAAAATTCTCCTTTCTTTCATCAAATGATGGCGATCGTAGATGTTACTTTAAAAACATATCCTTCCATGGAATTGGGGGCAGTGATGGAAAAATTAAAAATTGACATTGCTGTGTCAGTCCCTGCAATTCAAAGAACATGTTCAGGTCATGCAATCCACGTCTAGAAACCTACTGGGCAGGAGAGAGCAGTAAATGCACTAATATTTGCTTGGGGTAAGAAGAGAATGTGTTTAAAAAACCAAGAAAATAAATTGATTCTATCATAGGTGCAATCGAGACAGAATAACAAAATGCCTCGCTCAAAGTCAATCCCACTGACTCTAATGTAAGAGGAAGAGCAGATGGATACCAGCGACTGCAGAGCAGCACCTTGCCGCACTCACTAGCTCCGCTTCCAGGGAGGCCGTGAGCTGAGAATGAATGACTGCAACAGAAACGATGACCGATTCAACTAGACGTATTTTATATTCTTCTTTATTTTATATCCCTCTTTAGATTTTTTTCTCACGTAAATAACTTGTAGAAAACTAACTTCTTTATGCAGCTAATAACTACCTTGGAATTTGTATCAAATTATAGGAATTGGTACTGCACATAACAGGTGCATGTAGAAATGCTGTGCTACACAGTCACCTCACAGAAAAAAAGTCTAGAAAAACTCATCTAATGGACATTGTTCAGCTTTTCAAGATTTTAGATGTTATTCTACTGTAGACCTAAAACCATTCAAGTTTCTGTACCTTGTTGATAATTCTTAGCACCAGGGAGAGGGGAGCAGTGATTGATTTCATAGGGCCGAATGGACAAGGGATGTTAGCACTGCTCAGTTCAGAAAACCCAGCCCAGGTCATGTAAATGAGATGCAGCCTTATATTAGTGGCTAGCTTTTTAACAAATAAGAATGTGAAGAGATGTCTTGGTGTGTCGTTTTAAACATCATTAATCTGAAGGCCATAAATGTATTTTAATGAGTTTTAGAACACACTCTTTTCAATGATTCCCCGTCAGTAAATCATCATGCATCCGAATGGATGTGATTTCCGGAAATAACTAAAAGTGATTCTGAACCACATCTGGCAAAGACGGTTGGAATCATGCAGTGAAATGCTAGTGTCATCAAGAAAAGGAGATCTGGCTACAAAACAATAGAGCTGATTTGGAAAGCTTTCTGAAGGCAATTCCAAAAGAGGAATTCTGAAATTATTTTTAGCAATGGAAGCACTATCGGTAAAAGTATGTACGTGCCCAACTCGACTACTCTGAAGGAAAACCTACCAGTTTAAACTCTGAATATTTGGGGGAAAACAAAACAAAAACATTGCTTTCCAGGGATAGCTCATAACTCACACTCTTAGAATACCAGACACAAGCTGGCAACCCAGAGGCCATCGCTTGGCCCACAGTTTGGTTTTCTTTGCCTTGCAGAGTATTTTATTAAAATACTCTGAATATTTAAATTGGGGTATTGAAATTTTTTTAAAATCTCAATTTCTGACTGATCATGAACATTCAGCCAAACTGTGCTGTCATTAGCGGGCATGCTTGTTTGACCTTTAAGTTACTTAAACTCAGTGCCTTAGGATGCAAAGTAACTCATTATTTTCCCCATCTGAAAAATAGGGATAATAACACTGTGTTTCCCCGAAAATAAGACCTAGCCAGGCCATCAGCTCTAATGCGTCTTTTGGAGCAAAAATTAATATAAGACCCGGTATTATATTATATTACATTGCATTACATTACATTATATTTTAAAGATTATAGTATATAGTAAATTATAGTAAAATAAGACCGGGTCTTATATTAACTTTTTGCTCCAAAAGACACATTAGAGCTGATGGTCCGGCTAGGTCTTATTTTCGGGGAAACACGGCAGTACCTCCAGCACTCGGTTATTCTGAGCTTACAATACGACCATCTATTTGTCTCAGTAAACGTGAGCTATTGTCTGGGATCACTGAATCGCCTTTTCTGCAGGAGCCGATTAGTGGCTGCCCCGTTTATGAGGGGCAAACATCCTCCAGTTTGACACAGTTCCCATCTGGGCCACTTCCCCCATTTACATGACCCGCCGGGCCCCATTTGCAGTCTGCAACCCCTGCCTTAGAATTATAAATCTGGCCAAACAGCCACATTTCAAGATAAAAAAAGAATTGCCTTCCAATCACGAAGTTAGTCAGCAGTCGTGCTCGCCGGCCGTCTGCCAGTCCAGGGCTCCCTCTACGGCCCCATAACCTTGGCCTGCAGCAGAGGCTCTCACCTACTACTCTAGGGAATTGCAGCAGGGCCACAAAATCATTCCCAAGGCACACAGGCTTGCAGAGCGAATGGAATTTCTTTCTTTTACCTGTAACTGATATTCTTCCTAGGAAAGCAGGAATAACTTAGACCTGCCAGTGAAAACAATTTGTATCTCTTCCAATCTAAATTGTCTTCTTTCTGTTTAAAATTCTAGTCTGTTGAAAATTAATTGAACTCTCTATCAGGAGTAGGTTAAGCAGCTTTGTTGGCATGACTTCATCTCTCTGATTTTTGTCTCGTCTCCATTCCTTTCCTCGGGTTGGTGTCTGGGTATATGAGGGCCACACTCTGTCTTTGAAGCTTTGGGGAGAAAGGGGCTTTGCAGGAGGTGTCCCTGGACCACCAGGTGGCGGCTCGTCTTGTCCTTCTCCGGCTGTCACTTGTCTTGGATTTGTTAAGGTCTGGTAACCTGCACTCACTGCCTTCCCCACCCAGGCTCTCGCAAACACCAGGGTCTGTCTCCCCTGAATGCCCATCTCCAAGCCCTACACTCTTTGATAAGGTCCCAAGCAAGCCCTTAACTAACCTCCCTTTGTGCTGCCCGAGCCTGGGGTCCCTAGAAAAAGAGTCTGCAGTAAAATGTAAAAGCCAGTATATTATTGATAGAAGGATGGAAGAGGGAGCATCTTCAGGGAGCTCAGAGAGGAAAAGGTAACTACAGTAGGGGACAGGAAATGCAAACACAAGCGGCTGCACAGGGAAACACAGCTGGTTGCTCAGGCACAGGGACTTCTCTGGAGAGGCTGCACCGAATCACTGAGTCTCGGAAGAGTTAGGAGGCGGGAGGTGGGGTAGAGGGAAGACGAGGCAGGGTAAGGAATGTATCTGCTGGCTTCTTTCCAGTTCCTGTCTCTCCCTGTTCAAACTTCACTCCACAGTCAAAACTCATCTGCATTCTGGGCGGTGTCCCCTGACCCCCGTACAGCACAGAGAGAAGCCAAATCCCTGTGACATCGTGCTGCACCTGAATTTGAAAATCGTGGGGGCCCTGGCTTCAGCTGCAACAGCTCCCATAGGGCCCACATTTCAGACGGTTAGAGCAGGAGGTCATTACACAGCCTGGGCCAGTTGCACGCTCAGGCCATGCTGCGGCAGGCTGAGTGGCCCAGTGGTCACTGTTACTGCCCCAGGGTGCCTACAACGGGTACAGACTGGCAGAGAACGGAAAGGGTCCAGGGGGCTGGCAGCAGCCCCATGACTTGGCCCAGGAGCACGTGGCCAAAGGCATCTGGGTGGCTCATCAATTAGGGCCAGTACACCCCTTCTAGATCATTGCAGGATTGTCTGGGTCTCAGCCACATCATCATGGCACAAAGAGCAGCTCTGGAAAGCTGCCTTCCAGCCCCGTCTCCTAACCTGCTGCACCACGAGTCTGTCTGGTGGTCCCAGGTCGGTGTGGGGGGGTAGCGTCTCAAGTGACCCCTCCCCCCCCCAGAGTCCTCAGTGGTACTCTTGGCATTCTCCTGGTCACATCTAACCCACGTCCCTACCTCCATATGGAGGTGACACATCTCACTCCTTCTTTCCTGTTTCCTCCTATCACTTCCTACAATCCTTCACGATCAGAGGCGCCAGTTCCAAACTTTCACTTCCACCATTTCATATCCTCCTGTCCTCCACAGCAAGCCTGTGGGCAGAAAAGGGATCTTCCCTATTCAGCGGCAGAACTCTTTGGGCCAGGTCCTCTGAGACTGCTTCTTACTGGACCTCACTGGGAGAGGTGATCCGCCATGTGGGTCCCTGCAAGCTCTTACTGGTGTGCCAGCAGGGCAAGCCTCTCCGCGCCTCTCCACAGCCACTTCTCAGGGTTGTGTTTGCAGGGAGGGCCTGGGGGATGAGGTGACAGCTTCCCCAAACCAAGAGCAGGCTTGCTATAAAAGAGGCAACTCCCTAAACTCGGTGTTCCTTGGCCACGACAAACCACACTCTCCCTTTCCCCAGTGTTTCTCGTGAGCCTGTGGTGAGGACCAGTGAGGAACCTGCAAATGGATGAACATTGGGTAGCTCCACGGGGTTCTGCATTCTTAGGCTAGTGGCAATTTGTTACAAATCTTAGTTGAATTCTTCTTACCAGTTTGTACAGCCCCTAGAAACATGCGCCCTGGCCACCCAAGTGCTCACGACCCATTCCTTCTTGGATGTTCCTGTCTTTTGTTAGTTAGCTGCATGCTACCTTAGCTCTCTGATAGGGTCAAGAAAAGCAAATATGCAGATTTTCTGGCAGATTATCACTTATTCGATTAAAGCCTAAGACATTAAAGAGAAAGACCATGACGAAATAACTGAAGAAAATGATTCAGCAGTAAACAGATAAATTGGAGAACAGACCATCCAATAACAAGAGAAAACTCTTGGGCATTAAAAACATGATAAGCTGTAAACTGAGCTGGGAATGAGTATTACAGGGACTGCTGGTTTTCATTAGAATCCTGTCTGAATTATATAGTTCATAACCATGTTCATATATGACCTTGATAAAAAGATTTCAAAATTATAGAAGGCACAGAAAATCTTATTTATCACTACGTCATGAGCAAAATGCAAAGCACCCCTGTCACATTGTTGTTGGTAGCTGGCAGAGTTTGGGGACACCACATCAAAACCACAGAACCCAAATCTGTTCCATTGAGAGAACTCGAATCCGCGCCTCTCCAAGAAATACAAGTTGTTAAGTCTGGGAAATGCTGGCTCTTTGTAAAGTTGGCGTTGCTACACCTCTGTATTGATTGAAAGAAAATTGAGTTGTTTGTGGCACCAACTCGGCATCTAAGAGTATCCTTAAAATTAGGATTCATATGGTTAAATTGTGTCAGAGGAGCCGTGCCTAGCAGATCCCCCATGTTGAGGTTGCTGCCCAGACAAACTGAAACATGGCACCGGTTACAAAAATTCACCTTGGCTTCAGTCAAGCTTCATTCCCTCTGACACCCAGTAGTTACCTGAGTTGGAATCATAGAGTTCCCAGACAGCCTGGCACCCCGAAACAACCTAAGCTATGTCAGGGTTCTACTAGTCTTCTATTACATCTCTTTCTATAATCAAGCATTTCCAGAAACCCATTTACAGAAAGAAATGAGTCATGAGGATATGATGTGTCATATTTGAGCTGTTAGTGAATTTCTTGGATACTTTCCATTTAGTGGCTTAGAACTTAATTTGAAGAAGAAACTAGCTTTCACTTACTATAAGGTGAAGTTGGGTCAAGCAGAAACTGAAACTTTGGAAATGCAGAATGTGCTCAACAGCTTAAAGGAGGGAGGAGGGCAAGTGTCAGAATCTGTATCCCTGATTCCCACACTGGTTCAGTTGCTCAACAGAGAAACAAATAATAAATTCATATAATTTTATGTATCTTCAAATAAACAGATAAATAAAAACCAAGAAGATCTGACCAAACAAACATAAAAATACCGAATAGGGTCCCACTGAGAAAAGTATGATGTTACAAAATCTATAATCTCCCTTCTTCCCAAGGAGTTGGGGTTTGAGTCCGAGAGGGTATTGAGCGGAACAGGGCTTCGCAAGGGGCAGGCTCCTACTGCTTCCAGAACCGGGTAGAGTTCCTGTCACAGCCGACCTCTCCTGAGGTCGGAAGCTTCCTCTACTTGGTCAGCAGCCCCCCTAATTCCAAGCCTCCTCCCTGACTAAGCAGGAGGAAAGTTTTGTAGTGCAAAGCTGCCAAAGCAAGGGTTTGGGCTTTCCACACACAGATGTGTTTCTAACCACAGCCAATAGAGAAAAAAAACATATATTTTTTCTTTGGGCAGGAAGAACATTCTTCCCGGACATAAAAAATTTTATTTTCCATACGATTACAGAGCATGTATGCAAGAGCAGTTTGAAATGCTGCTAATTAGCCTACGGGAGCTGAGTGGATAGAAGTTAAGAATATGGGAATTTCCATGCGTACGATAATTCCCCAGACGCACATATTAAATCTTGATTTTCTCCTGTTAAAAAAATCTGGCTGCTTCACTGCTTACCTGTGTAACCTGGGGAAAATTGCTTCACGAGTCTGTGCCTCTGATATTTTCATCTGAGTAATGTGGGTAAGGTTGTAGTGAGGACTAAGGAAGTTGTTGCCTGCGAAGCGCTTAAGATAGGGTCTGGCTCATCGAGAGCACTGCGCAGATGTTACTTACCATTATTCTGGTGGCAGACTTTTCCTGTCTGAATAGCCTGTGATCCACGAGGCGCCTTCTACCAGTCGGCGGCGGAGGAGGAATACCTGAGAGGTCCCGCAGGGGGTCTGTTAACCGAGCCTCCTTTGAAACGTTCCCCATGCCTTGTTCTACACACCTCTTCCATCTGCTGTTCCTGTGCTATATCCTTTTATAATAAACCGGTGATCTAGTAAGTAGACTGTTTCTCTGAGTTCTGTGAGCTGTTCTAGCAAATTAATCGAACCCCGAAAGGGGTGTGGAATTCTCCAAATTATAGCCAGTTGTTGAGAAGCACAGGGGGACTTGTGATTGGCATCTGAACCGGGGGAAAGGCACCACAGTCTTGTGGGACTGAGCCCTTAATCTGTGGGATCTGATGAGATCTCCAGGTAGACAGTGTCAGAACTCAGTTAATTGCTCGGTGCCTTGGAAAACACCGTATTTCCCCGAAAATAAGAGTGGGTCTTATATTAAGTTTTGCTCCAAAAGACGCATTAGGGCTTATGTTCAGGGGATGTCATCCTGAAAAACATTGCTAGGGCTTAGTTTCCGGTTAGGTCTTATTTTGGGGGAAACACGGTACCTACATCAGACCATGCCTTTGGGAGCCAGGCCCACACTTCTGAAAGGTGGCCAACCAGTGACCTCAATTCCTTGGCTGAAGGTTAACCAATCCCTAAACATTGCCACTTCTGAAAAACCAGCCAATCCCTGAACTCTGTTTCCCAGAAACTCTCTGTAAAATTAGCAGGAGAGGGGCCCAAGTCATCCGCCAAAGAACCACACGGCACACATGGGGCTTACATGCCTCAACCTTCCTCCCAGCAAACTTGCCTCTATACCACGTGGGCTCCCTGCTGGGGTGGAGACACCTACCTCAGTGAAAACTCAGCTCCCCCCACCTCCCAACTAAGTGACTTAGGATAAGTTCCTTAAACAGTGTGAACCTGTTTCCTCCATGCACTTGCCACGATTGTTAAAAGGCATTCAAGGAGCTCAGCGTGAAGCACAAGGTCTGCCTGGCCATCTCCTCTTCTGAAAGGAGCTAAATGATGACAACAAGCCACCAACTGGTCTTCTTGACCTCATCCCTCGAATCCCTCACAGCTTGCTGGCAACCAACTCTCAAAACAAAACCCAGGAGTATGCACACGACATCAGTGTGCATACTAAAGGACCACAATGACCGTGTTGAATCAGAAAGATAAAAAGTCTGATTTTTCTTGGTCACTCACCTGAGTCTGTCACCTGCATAGTGCTCAGAATTCAAAAAGTACTTTGCCTAGAAAGATCCAAAAAAGTCTGCTGCTCCCTTATCTCCAAATGTCCATGCTGGAGGGAGAGGGAGATGGTTACAGGTGCCTTTTAGCAAATGATTTTTTTAGCAGGGAGGATTGGGGCAGAGGGAACAGAGGGGGACAAAGCAAGGAAACTACTTAGCTACAAAGGTTTCGACAATGTAACTGCACAGAAAATCATATGCTGCGTGAAAATTGTGTCAATTCTGATGAGGAGGAGAGAACACAAGGTCTCTGCCAGCCTGCAAGCTCTCCCTGTGACTGAATGCTGGCAGTCAATGCCTCCTCTGTGGGAGATTCGATACAGTATGAGCTTTGGCTCTCTGAAAATTAGTTAGCAGGAAGACTTCCTGTTCTTCCCACACTGTCCTCCCAGCTCAGTCCTCCCATCTACACCTCAGCCCAGCTCGCTCCATCTCCCCACTGCAGCTCCGCTCCACTGAATCTGCCTGTGCCACACGGACCCTTCTCACCTGCCAGCCCTTCCGCTTCCCCTCCCAGAATCTGAGGTCTGCCTCCCATGGGTGTCGTCCGCTTTTTTAAAGTGCCTAATGGCTGGGCCTGGGGAAGGAAGATGCTCCTAGAAAACTGACCTTCATCCCCTTTCCTGTAGGGAATGAGCTGGGGTGTTGGTACCAGTTACTTCCATCTGGTGAGTGGGCAAGCTTGCCGCCAGGGTCCAGAGGGCAGCAGGTTCAACCCCGTGAAAAGGGCAAAGACAGCGTATTCTGCCCAGTAGAATCCTTGCTGTGTGTGGGCAGTTTCAATCCTAGTTGGAATTTTGGAGCCAGGGGAAGCAGTTCCCCCACTGCTTTATCATCCGCTTTACGCAGCTGCCTCACGATACTCCGCGTCCTTTATCACCGAAGTCCCCAGTTTCTGTTGGTATCTTTCCAGCAATTGTATTGCTATCGCTTGGTGACAACCATAAACTCTCTGTCCTGAAACCTCTCTACCGTCTCTATTGCTATGAGTGTGCCAGACCTCTCTAAGGGGAGACTACACTGAGTCCCCCTCTTTCCCTATAATGCCCTGCTCTCCAAAAGGAACTCCCAGCTCCGAGTCGGTATCTTCCTACCATCCATAAGCGGCTGATGCCACTTAAACTTAGTTGGCATAAGACCTCCCATCAGGAGATCCTTCCTAATTCTTCAGTGTACTTCCTATTTACCCCAGCCCCCTCTATGCACACTTACTAACTTTAATGCCTGTGTTCCCAATGTCACATAGGAATTCTGCCTAACTTACAATTGATGTTTGGTGACAGAGACAAAGATCATGCTGAGACTCTGCAAACCCACCTTGCTGTGGGAGGAACCAGGACTTGAAGGACTTACGTCTTCGTGGCATGCAGAATAGGTTGCTAAAAGGCTCCTCCTATTTTATTCAATGATTTGGGGTGTACCTGTGATAGGATTGATTATAACACTTGACCAAGTGCCACTCTCAAGACGGAATATTTAGGAGCCACCACAGGTCATGAAGACAAAATAAATAATAAGTAGAGACAAAATACTACAGCTCTCAATATATGTACGATCAGAAGTAGGCCCGAAACTTTCTGAGTTTGTTCACTGGTATTGAGTACAGCTGCCGCTCTCTTGATCATCACACATTTATTGGAAAATTTCTGGAGAACACTAGTTAGAATTTCAAATACTCAAGTTTAGGCAATTCTGAGCTGTCTCTGCTGGAAAGTGTCAGAGGAAAAAACAAACCCTTCACAGCTTACTCTCTCATTGCCAGGGTTCACCACAATCCACATTCTCCAGTGATTGCCAAGGAATCTCTTTCAAAGGACTGAATACATTTCTTTAGAAGGGATTTACATTTTAAATGATGTGCTTAAAATTTTCCATTTAATTATTATAGTCAATTTTTTTCAGTTCGCAATTATTATTCTCAGCATAGCCTACGTACTTACCATAATTTCTAAGCAAGTACTTGTATCTACATGGGATGGTTTTACTTTTTGTTAAGGCAATTGAAGATAAATGCCAGGGACCAAATTCAGTGGGGAAAAAACCCATAGAAAACTATTTCCTGCGGAAAGTGCCAAAACTGGTGAACAGGCCCTATTTTGGATTATTTTCTGCTTAGATAAGTGATGGCCATAAAGCTTGATATTATTTCCTCACAAGTGTTTTTTTTCCCTTCGAGCTGTAATAAAGTTCCAAAGGCAATTCTTTTCTTAATAAATCATAAAAGGTTTTCGCTCATCTTCTGCCTAAAAGTCCTTCTTCACACCAGCATTTGGGGATAACATTCAAATGAGTCACTTCAGTGTGACGTAACGCACATTACAGCACCACGGGAAACCTGTCCTGCCTTCCTAGAGGTTCCAACAAAGCAAGCAAGCTGCTGTCCAGACGTAGCTGTCCAGACGTATCCCCCTCACTTCTGTAGCTCCAGGGTTGACCCAATGAGCTCCATTTTTTTCTGTACATAATGCTTTTCATTTTTCAGTTCACTTTCCTCTTCGTCTCATTATTTCAAAAAACTGTATTTAAAAATGTCCTTTGTTTAGAGCAACCTTCCTGTAACTTCCTTCCTACATAGGAGGTGTCTGCAGTGCACCTCACCTGGGGTTTTTTTGTCTACTCGTGAGTAGACATGAGTGATTTATTCTCTCCCCAGTCGATCTCGTTTTAATTACATTGCCGGAGAACTTTCTTTCAACGCCTGTTAATTTTATCATGAACTACAAGTATTGCCCAGAGAATACATCTCGCCTTCCTATCTCCTATGCTAGGTTAATGAGCCTCGGGTGCTGTAACCCAGGTTAAGAACCCATACTAAGGTTGGTTACCTTCCACTCCTTTCTATCAATTTAGGGTAATTTTTCCCTTTATCTCCACCTGCCAACTATTCCCTCTCCTTGCAGGTGTCTGGAAGAATACTTTCCTAGTTTAATCCTCAGCGTTGGGCACAAAAGTTGAAAGAACCAGCAACATCACCAATGGAAACAGTGAACAGCTGGATTCTGGATTGTTTTTTAGGAGTCTTGTTTCCTACCTCCCCCCTTGCTTTCAAGCTTCCAAAAATCTTAAAGTCTGTATCAGTCCTTCCTGATTAATCTTTATATGAGGTTTCTTATGTCCTGACAATTCTTTGCCACGTGCGAACTGTTACTTGCTTCCTTCCACATACATTTTCTGAGCGTGTGCTCTGTGCCAGAGGCCCCGCCGTCAGGGAGCTGGCATTTTAGTGTAAGACAACTTCAGTGAGTGGGCACGACGGCTGAGGCCCACTTACAGACTAACTGGGTGGGAGACCTGGAGGGAGTAAAAATGGTCATTTCGGCCGGGCTCCTGGAACATAGTAAGCACTCTATTATTGGCTCAGTGTTTAGAAAGATACAACATATGGGTAGTACATATATTTTTTAAAATCACTATTTGGCCAGAGAGTGTTTGCACTGCATCTGGAATTGTTACAGAGTAAAAGAAACTAAAGAAGCATGACAACAAAATGAAATGCTTATCCCTGAATTAAAAATAAGAGTTGGAGGGCCATTATGGTACAAATGAGATTTTCTTCTAGAGGCACAGTGGGTAATAGCATTGCATTAGGGGTAAATCCCTTCAGTGCGGTCACTGTATTGTGGTTCTAAGAACGTCTACTAGGTGTAAGATGTCATAATGTAATGTACTCTCCGGTGGTTCAGAAAAAATTATAGCTCTCTATTTATATAGAGAGAAATTCATATCCTCTCTCTGTCTCGCGCTCTCTGGTGCAGAAATGCTAACTACTGGAAAAGCCAGGTGGTAGATGTATGGACAGGTGTTCATTATATTGTTATTGCATTGTTTCTATGCTTTGAAACTTTTCAATATAAAAAGTTGGGAAAAGAAAAAGAATAAAAAATGAAATACTTTAAATGCCAGAGAAGAGAAGAAAGAATTCACAAATCAGTTCTGAAACCAAACACAAATACTTTTTATTTATGGGATATCATTTTACATCCATTACATTAAAACCTAAAACCAATTTGCTGTACTCAAGTTAGGTGGCATAACAGTATGTGAGTTAAGCTGGGAGTCACAGGACTTGCACACGTTTATGAATGTAATGCAAATACTGACGACAGGAAGCATTCACAGTTATAGGTTAGCTGCTGTTCAATTAACAGTAACCCCCAAGGAAAATTATTTTATGAAAAAAGCAACCCACGTTTTGGTCTCATTTACAGACACCCAACATTTTAGTTGGTCAATGAATTCTATACATTTATTATACAACATATGAAAGAATAAAAGATAAGGCTTACAGAGGTATTTTAGCAGTTGTAAGAATAAACACCAAGGGCACAAAATGAACTTTTAAAGCTTTATGTATAAACTTCAAAAGCACTGTGAAAATGGAAACTGAGAGGCAACAGAAATCTGTTGTTAAATGTGAAGGTCTGTCTCGTCAGATTTGTAACAACTTAATTCAGAGTTCGCTTCCAAAAAGCTGCATGTAACATTACAGTGGGTGTTTACGGCAAATCAAATAATGAAATTTGTGACCTATTGCAGCAGTAAACATCTAAAAGTTGTATTCCATTACAACAGGGTATTGCAATGAGGAGTTCAAAACACAACAGAAAGAGATAAAGAGTGTAGACTTAGGTAATAAAGAAAAACCAGAAGAAGGCACCCTAATTTATTTAATATTAGCCAGTAAGTGTTTGATGATTCCTCAATTGTATGTAATTTAGGGACATTTTTAAGAAAAGGTATCTTGTTACTCTAACCCTTATTCCTCCCCTTAAAAATAACTTCATAAAATCAAAAAAACCAAGGGCAAGCACTCTGCAGTCACAGAGGTTTATTTTTCAAGGGAGTTTAAGATTATTTGGAGTTTTCTAAATATCGCTTTGGAATACTTACTTTTGTATTCTACACCATGAAACCTTTTTCACTTGGGTTTTTCCCCCATTATCAAAATGTTAATGTGGATGAAATGTACCATCTCCCCTGTGACAGTCCTTTAATTTAGGATTAACTGTGCTTAGTGTTTAAAAAATTCTCCAGTTTCTAATAATAACTTTTAAAATAATTTCATCTATGATTTATATTTGTATATTCATTTGTGATTTATAGTTGATCAAATTTAAGAACTGTTGACTTTACAGTGATTCTTTTAAAAAAAACTTTACAGGATATTTTTGAAAATGAATCAAGTTCTCCACAGATCTGAACCCGCCTGTGGCCAATCGCCACTGGAACAGCACCGTCTGAACCGAACCCCTTTCAATACACTGGGCTTGAGAGCTGTGCTTGCCGTTAACATCTTCTGTTCTTTTCAGATATTAATTTGTGCAAACTGGTATGAATTTATAAAGTCGAAGGGAGTCTACAATCCCTAAACAAGGAATGATTAAGTATGCTTAATCACTATGGAGTTTTTCAAACTTCTGGTTTATTTCGCAGCAAACCAAACCTTTCTATTTGGTGGAAAAAGGAAATAATTTCATTCTACCGTATCATGATTTTGTATATGCACACACACTGTATATACATACAAAATTTCTGTCTTTGGTGGTTCAGTTAGAGAAAAAAACAATATGAAAATCTGAACACTGTTTGCAAAGAAACTGTGAAATAGTGGTCAAAAGTAGCATTGTCTGTGTGCTTTTCTGATTTAATGCCATTTAAAGATTCACATTTAATCCAGAAGATTTTTCGGCCAGGTTGAGAAATGATCCAAACCTCTTCCAAGCATTATATAGTCAATCATGGATCTTGCTCACAACTATAGCCATTCACTTGTTCAAATGCACCATTAGCTTTTTACTTGGATTAAATCATTAGACTTTTGTGTTTCACAAAACTTTAGGGACTCAATTAGTCACTTAATAGCACCAGATAGTTGAGGGGGAAACATCTTATCTATACATTTCCGCAAGAAGGGTCAGGCAAGGGGAGGGGAGAAAAAAGACATAAAATACAAACCTAAAAATACCATCCTGTTTACTCTTTTTCCTCGTCCACATAAATAATGGCTACCAACTTTCTATACAAATTACTCAGGTAATGACGAGTGGCCTCTCCAGGAAAGGGCCTGCCGTGTGATAGTTATTAGCTCAATGCTGGTGGTTTCATGTCCACTGCCTGCAGTGGACATTCTGCCAGGAAAAGCCTAGCATGAAAGAAACAAAAAGGAAAACAAAACACCTCTCACTTATAATAGAGTTCTTTTTCCAAAAACTAGAAAATTAGACACCATGAAAGCTTAACTGAAAATTCAAGCCATAACTAAAAGTGCTCTGCAGTTATAAAATGCCAGCAAACCATTAGGTTTTCATGGAAGAGGAAAAACAAATTTTACTTAGAATGGCAATGAAAGCATCAGCAGACCAAACACTGACAAGAAGAATGCAAAAGAAGGGGAAAAAAAAAAAACCTCAAGAAAGTTTACTACAAGAATTTAAAACCCATCTCATTAAAAAAAAAAAAAGTGAAATTTTAATTTGTTCCTTTGTACCTATATTCAAATTATTACAGTTTTTAACATTAGAAAAGAAAAATCTATACCTTGCATTGTGGAAATGATTTGTGACATGGTACACGTTTATATGTTCAAATAAATACTAGTTTCATCATTTAAAAATGCTAATATTTAAGTAGACCAAATTATATTTGGCATTTGCCTCTCGAAAGTTATAACTCCCACCTCCTTCCAAAAGTTGGCCTCTTGAACAATAAGGTGAATTCTGGCAACATTTACTTATGCTAACAGTTGTTTTGTCTTGTTTTCTGAAATGCTACATTTGAGACCAAATAAGTGTAATTGGTTCATTTGAAAAAAGGGACTAGAAATATGCCACAAAATTATTTTTACAATACATTTTTGCAGAAATAATCTCTAGGTGAAGCTTTTTCTTTTTATACACATATACAAAATTTAAACAGCAATATACACATAATCACAGTGAGGACGTTGGTGAGTTCACCAATCTGTAGTGTAAATACAAACTGCAAAGCAGCCTTCCAAGAGAACAATGCTACACAGCAGGCAGAGCTGGCCCATTCCATAGCAAACACCAAAAAACGTCCCTGCAAAAGGGAGACAGTGCAAGAAAAGCAGCATGCGCTTTGATACAAACAGCGATTTATGGCTAATGGTTGACATAACTGTGGTAACAGTGACTCTTTCGCTGCTATGCATAAAGTCCTAGGACATCTGTTTGTCTTTATACCACTCCACAAACTCGTCCAACAAAACTGGCCCTGAAGAGAGAGAGAGAAAACAGCACGGCTCTGAGGCTTTTCACAGTGAGAAGGAAGAGCAAATGTACAGCCATGGGGGAGATCAGAGAACACCCAGCACGGTACTTACACGCTCCGTCTTCATCATAGTTGCTGAGGTCAAGATTAATTGTTCTGCTAAACTCTAGCACATTGCACCACTGGTCTTTGTTAATAACTTTGTATTTTGATTGCTGATGGAGGGAAAAGTAATATGAATTACTGACACAGTTAAAAACTAGGATGGTTTCAACTGCTGTATGAATCAACTTAATATACAGTTCATGAAGGTTAACTCTTTCCATTTGCGGTGTCTTAAGCACCATCTAGGAGAAGGGTGAGAGAGAGCAAGAGCAAAACTTAAGATGACAATTTTCATTACAAAAATATTATGGGGGCTCAACACAAAATGATAAGCACATCAAAAGAACACAGTTTTATTTCCCTAGAAGTGAAATTTCTAGACTGCAAAAGCCCTTTTATAATAAATGGGGACAATACCGACTTCATAGAGAGATTGCAAGGATTAAAAGAGATAATTTACGTAATTTATGTGGAGCACTTCATTCAGTGCTTGGCACAAAGTAAGTGCTAAATAAAGAGTAGCTCCCATGAATAAGCCCTGATGTGACCAGCAAGCTCACTGTCAAGTTGTCAGCTGAAAGTACACGCAGCAGCGGACGAGGAGTTACTAAGTGCTACACGTGGTCTCAGGCTAGGTGCTCTAGCCGTTGAAGAAAATTACTGTTCTAATAATTCAAAACTTGAATCTGATCATAAAAGTAATCAGAATAGCCATGAAGTAGTTTTCTATTCCTCTTAGAAAAGAAATATGCCACATGTATATTTTAAAATACAGTATTCCTGTATAAAGATTTGACAATAAAAGCCAGATACAATAATTTCTAAATCCTAACCATTACTAACATCAGAAACATTGGAAAACAATACAAGCACATAAAAAGCAAAGAGTTGAGCCGACGGTTTTGAGGATGCAAACACAAGAAAAGCTCAAATGAATGGATTACTGTGTCCTTTTAAAAGGAAAAGACAAGTAAGAAAGAGAACAAAGCACGGACTACAAGTTTAACTTTCTAAGCAACTGAAAGCAAAATCCAGTCATTGCAACAGTTGGAGAAGCTCCTGGACTTGTGGAAAATCCAATTGGCTTGTGGAAAGTCCAATCAGCTAAAGAACCTTTCACACTCAGGCTCAAATTCTGTTAATCTCTCTGAGAACAAGAACCTGTTTCTACTCATTTTCCAAATAACGCTAACATTTCTTAAGGTTGTCAGAGAAATCAGAACAGATCATTTGTAGGTATGAACTATCATGTAAACAAATATATCTTATATTAAAACTAGTTTTTATACCTTTCTTGAAGAGTTCCAGTTAGTAATGCTACAAGCAAATTTTAATAACAGTCCTCAAAGAATCCTATCAATTGGAAGTTTTTCTAGACAATTACCTATAGTAAGTGGTAAGAAAGATGATTTCAAGAGTGAAGCTGGAGTCGGGGAAAGGCCCAGGATTTCCTCAAAGACCCAACACACTCAATCCTTTCAAGCAAAGGGCATTTTTTTAAAAGGGGTTTGGAGCTGGACGGCAAGAAGGATGCTATCTAAATGTGACAACCCAAGTAACTCAAACTTACATCTCAAGTACTGTCAGAGCCTAAATATTACACTGCATCAAAACCAGCTCCCAATAATGAGCAGCTCAAAGTTTTTATTATTAATAATACTTAAAGCAAACAAATAATGATGGAGTAAAGTGCTGGATTATTGCTAATACAAATGTGAAGAGATTTTTAAACTGTCAGTTTGCCTAAGACTTAGATTGGTTACTTAGATTGATTCAAGGTCCCCAACTTACTTGGAGATAAGAGAAGACTACATTACAAACTTGTTTTAACAAGAAGGCAGACGGCTGTTTTTTAAACTTTGCTTAATAAAAGTGGAAATTAATGTAAAGCCACAAAAGAGGGTAAACCTTGTCTTACTATTGTTATAAGGAGCAGGGCATCTAAACAAAAGTAAAGCCTTTAAAATGGGGAAGAGAGAGAAGACAGGAGACAGCTGCAGCTAGGACGGATGCACTTGCACCAGGGGAGGCCACACAACATGAAATGCACACACAGATAGGCTCAGAGAAAACAGGTCGCTGCTGAGTGACAGCAACTACGTCACCATAATTCCTAAAAGCAGAAAAGTACAGCAAACAGAAAAGTACACAAAATGGTTAAACAAAGTACACTTGGTAGTTCTAAGCAAGCAAACATATATTCCATAAAATAACAATTTGGTACCTCTAAGAATTGGTGAAAAACTGGAAAAAGGGGCCAGATTTTTCCTAATAACAGTCCCAACATGCACTTGGCAGTGTTTATGTCTAGGCTGCGCTGGTCCTTTTCCTGTTTGACAAACAAAAACAAGAATGAGCCCGATGCCCCAAATAAATTCCCATAATCCAAATTTCTACTTCACTTCAACAAGAAATTAGTCAACAGCTCATTTGTCATTTATCATATACCATAAAACCCTGGATCAAGACTACGGTGGGGGAGGGGAGGCAGTCAAACACAATGGAAGGCTGGATCATTCTGGTACTGCATGAATTATTAGGAGGAAGATTCATTTCAATTCAATGACTGCCCTAATGTAACATCAACATCATCTACGAGTTTTTCATGGGATAAATAAAAATCTGTAACTCAATCACTCGCTGTTTGACATTTATGATAATTATCAAAATCATAATTGTTCACTCCAAAGCCCATTACTAAATGAAATTTAAAGGTTTCAATTTCCATGCTTAGGAATCAAGTTCCCTTAATAAAAATCATTTTTCTAATAATTTTATACCATTGGTAAATGTTTTTCTTATACCTAAATATTGGAATTATGAATTCAGCTCATAATAAATGTTGGGCTCTGGAGATTCCAAGTAAGAGGGTGTATTCACCCACCCATTCTGGGGGAAAGTAGTCTGTCTGTTACAGTCCTTCTTACCTTGGATTTGTTAGATGTGGTATCTCCTAGTAACCAAGTGAAAGACATTTCATAAAGAAGCCAGGAAAGAAATATCATATAAACCCGCATATGGGCAGATTAAGCTCATTCTACTTATATTTGCAATTAAGGATCCTAATTTCTCATTCTCAATTTTCTTACAAGTTCCCATTCTGGAACTACAAGTGGGGAGTTTCTACGTAAAGGGACAGAGGACCTAGGGCCGGAAGGGGTAGCCTTACATATCCAAAGCTCGCCTCCAAGTGGTATCTCAATGCCAGTGGAAACTGGCACAAGTACTTTTTACAATGGGAGAACGTTCCTGACCATCCCATTTGGGGTGGAATCTGAATGTTCCCGGATGATGCTGTGACCACCACTGGCAGCCACATATCCAGCACACACACCTCCTGATAAAACATATTATTCCCTCCAGGACTCTAACAGTGGAGTGCTCTTCGGTACAGAGAATTTCTGGCCTTGACACTGAATTTAAAAAGTGAAGGACTTAAACAAAACAGCAAATGTAAGGGCCTCACTCAACAGCAGCAAACACAGTAGATGAAGATACAGGAAGACATGTGATCGGTCTGTCTTTTGGTCCCAGTGATAAAAACTAACGACTGTTCACGAACAGACCGGGTCAGATGGCTCCGCGTCCGTAACCCCCTCTGTCACAGGCCACACAACTTAAGTCTGGTGACGGTTGGGTGTCCCAGTTTCGCAGTTCCATGCACACAGGTGGGGGGGGCCTCCTTTCCAAAGCCCTCTCTGCCTGTCCCTTGGCCGTGCACACTTGCTGCTCAGGGCTGCAGGACTCATTCCCAACAGAGAGGAGGACGAGACAGAAGGTGCCCTAGACATTGTCCACCTTTGCCAACCAAGCCTCACTGGTGGGCTGCATTCCAAGGGCTTCTACTTCTGCGATGCATGGTGCAAGCAGATGGAAACCTTCCTCTTACCCTGTCACAAAGGCATGGCAGACAGCAACAGCGCACCACACTATGAAGCAATCCACAAGAAAAACGAATAAACTGTTGAAAACACAAGTGGGACCACTGGACTGGGCCCAAGTTCAATTGCTGAACAGCAGCTCAGGCAGCACTGGCTGACGACACTGGTGGCAGGGAAAAGCTTTCCCTTGGAGTTTGCAATCACTCACTAAACCTAAAATTGCTGGTCTTGCCTCCATATATATTGTGCCTTCTTCCAATACCATTAATGCCTATGTCCCCACCACAATGGACATACACTAAGGTGACAAAAAAGAAAAAAAAAAGATACAAAAGACCCGGACAGACTCTTTGGAACAATATAATCATCTGACAAACTGATGATCATGAAGGGTTTCGATGCATGTGTTTGGCAGTGATGCCCAACAGGGAGGAAAGGCATCAGACTCACAGGACCGGAAGCTGAACAGCACTCACTCACTCCTGCGCTGCACAGGTGCCAGCCAGCAGCTCACAAGCACTAACACCATCTTCTGCCTAGCAAATAAGAGAAAGGTATTATGGATGCACTTAACGATCCCAACAGTGGCTTCTCAACAGTGGCTTCTCGCTGATAGACAACCAACATTGCCTGGGGGTGGATTTGAGGCTACGTGCAAACGACCGTAATTGGAAACACTCAAAGTTCCTGGAAACAACAGGCCTGAGATCTCACCGCAAACATCTACTGAACATGAAAATGGAGACATGCCCAGGGGGTTCTCTGCAGCAATGATCCCAATGGCATCTTCTACCAAGGGGTTCCCAATTAAAAGTAAAATCAATCTCCCAGGATGCTATGAAGCAAGGCATTTAAAAAAAAAAAAAAATCACCTTAATTAATTCGAGGAGGACAGCAAAGACATCCAGAGGCTCCTCGCAGGAAATTAAGAGAGAACACTGTCAACACCAACCCTGCGACCCTCCGCTCAGGGAACACCAAGTACCCCAAGTACCCGTGGAACAAGGGGCAGGTGTCTGCAGCCCCAGGGCAGAAGCCTAGCAGAAAGTACCTTGAGACAGACTGTTAAGAGTCAGTCAGCATCCCCAGAAGGTCCGTCAAGATGAAAGGAGAGGAAGTGAAACTTTTCTCCCTGCCCATGTCTTGACCCAAGATATGTCGGTATGTATTTCATAAATTTTAATTTTCTAAGGTAACAAATTTGAAAACAACTTTATTTTTTCAAATAGCAGAAACTTGAACAGGTTCTGTACACCAAAGATGTACCAACCCCCTGCCATACACAACTAGACTCTGCCTCGTCTTCCTTAAGCACAGATTAAAGAGCAGTTACAGGTGAAATTTGGTCTCTTAGTGGTGCAGCTGCAAAACCAAAGGATCCTACTGTGAATAGTCTTAAAAGTTATGTTTTGTATATGGAATAAATGCACTCCCCAAGATAAAGACTAACAACAGCTAAGGCAGAATAGAGAATAATGAAGTTTTATTAAAGTCTGATTTGAAAAAAATATTGCTTTAATTGCCTTTGTTCTAGTATAAGTTTTCCTATAAAATGTGAAAATTAAACATTTTTTCCTTAAATGGAACAAATGACTTAAGAAACAATAACTGAAACAAATAAGTAAGTGTGTATATGTAAATATAAGTGACATCATAAAAATGAATCTTCAACTATCAAGGTATCCAGATACACTATTCAGAGGCCCCCCAATTGTTTCAGATGGTCTAGTTCCAATTTTCACAAAATTTTAATAGCTTAAGATTTATATGTAAAAAGGGGAATCTTTAATTATTAAAATTATAAAGAAAAAAATCTTCAACAGGAAAACAAAATTCCTAAGATTTTCGAGAACTAGTTGGACTCAAGAAACAATATATAAGTGACCATGATTCACAAACATAAAAGGTGACAACCAAGTCCAAAATTGGTATGTGAAATCAAAAGGACAAAAATGAAGACCTATGACATATATCATGGAATTCTCATCTGAGATGAGGGAATTACAAAAAAGAGAGAGAAAATACAGTCCTCCTTGACATGGCTACCTAAATAAACAAACAAAAGGCAAAACTAGAGAGCGCTAACTCAAATCTTAAATAATGTAATTCAGTTTGTAAAACTAAAAATATAGTAAATCAATTCTTTGAATGGGAGGGTTTTTAAAAAAATACACATTAAGAAAAAAAGTCATAAAACCCAAGAGTATCTGCCACTGGGGAAAATGAATCTAAATAATTATGCTCTTAGAACTTATCCAGCATTAGTTTACAGATCACAATATTTGCAAGGCAATTACTGCAGCTTAACCTTTCCTTTAAAACAAACAAACAAAAGTCTGCCAACTGACACAGTCCTTCCTTGTCATTTTATTTGGTACAGATTCTATTACTGTACGCACTAGTCTTGAAAAATAAGTCATTATTTGAAATTTGAGGTTTGCAGACATCTGAGTAATGTCAGTGAAGAGAAATTCAACAATTTCTAACTCTATGGTTAACTGTTATTAAGAAATTAATTTGAGCCAGAAACTGTTCTAGTGCCTTAAACTTATCAAATACAACAACCTGATCAGGATAGGCATTATTATCCCCAATTTATAAATAAGGAAACTGAGGCACAGGGAGTTAAAATGACAGTCTTTAAGTGATAGATAATAGGTAAATAATTGGGACTCGAACCAGGAAGTCTGATTCCAAGCCTGGGCTCTTCTTCATGTACCATCTCGCTTCCCTGAGAACTGACAAGGGAAGAGAGATTTCAATGTAAAGTGCCATACAGTCCAGTTAGCTTTACAAGTTAACAGCTGAGCAAATCTGTGTGTGTCTGCAATAACCAAAGAGTACTT
Organism: Rhinolophus ferrumequinum; assembly: GCF_004115265.2. NCBI lineage: Eukaryota > Metazoa > Chordata > Mammalia > Chiroptera > Rhinolophidae > Rhinolophus > Rhinolophus ferrumequinum. Next base: position 7,506,642 of record NC_046288.1, read on the forward strand.
TTAACTGAAGTATAATTGACATATTAGTTTTCAGGTGTACAACATGAGTCAACATGTATACAGGAGTACATTAAGAACATTAAGCCTCTGCCACAGAGAATGTAGAAAAACTCAGATTTCATTGAATTTAATGACTATTCCCCTATTAACAAAACATTAATATTATAGTTTTTTATCGCATTCTCTTTGTCCAATCTTATTCTCTCTAGGTCCTTTTGAAAAAAAGAATCAAGAAAAGAAATGGCTGCTTTATTTAAAGGAATCATACAGTAGTATTTGTTTACATAATAAAATTTCACTTGTATGAGCGAACTGGCCATTTTGGCCATTGAACTTATATCCCACCGCCTTCCTCTAACAAGATACCACAGGATGGTGGCAGCTGTGAGTCAGGGAAAGTGTGACGCTAGGGAGAGGACAACCGCCTGCACCTCGGGCAGGCAGAGCTCGGCGTGTTATCCCCTCCTCTCTGGCTCTGTTTATTCATCTGAATGATGACAAAACTGGACCAAGTGATTTCTCATGGTTTCTTTCAGCTGTAAAATTCAGGAGTCTATGATATCCATAACACTATAAATAAGTTCAAGTCAAAGTAAAATTAGGAGAAAAATAATACAACTTTATAGCCAAACAATATTTTTAATTGGCTACAAATCTGAAGATGAGAGAGAAAAATAATCCCACCCTTAGGACTACAATCTGGGTGGAAGGATGTTAAAAGGGCCGTTTTATCATTTTCTGGTATTGTAATAGGGTTTCTTTCTTGGTATTTTAAAGCATAATTCAGAATATTTAACATATGTCATTGTTAGCTGTGATAGAGAATATTTAGGACATAAAAACTATCAGAAAATGTAATTTCCATTAAAAGTTTGATTTTAAAAGGTGTTAATTATAAATTATTACCTCTAGAAGTCATTTTTCTAGTAGGAAAAAAAAAAGATTAGAAGGATAAAAAGCAGTTTGACTTCTGCTTCTAACCAAGATGGAGTTAACAAAAACCAGATTTCCCTTTTTACTTCAAAAAAACCAGAAAACCAGACAAAAGGATGTGAAATGATGACTTTCACATATTGGACAACAGGCAGCACAGGACCGCGACCCCTGACAAAAAGGAAACAAAGTAAGCCCTACAGTGAAACCACCTAACTGTGTGGAGGTGGTTCCAGGACACACAGGATGGGAGAACCCAACTGGAGCCCCATAGCCTTGTTGAGGTGGAAAAGACAGAGTTCGAGGAGGCAGAGGTGACCATAATCCGTGGGTAAACATACTAGTGAGATGGGAGCTGCGGGGATGGAGCTGTGGGGTGGGAACTGAAGGGTGGGAATAAGCAAAGAAAGAGATCTGGAAACCTACAGTATCTCCCCAATCTTTGGCCAAAGATTTAACTTTGCATATGAGAGAGGAAACCACCTGAGCCTGGGGAAAGAACCACTGCGGAAACAGTAAACAGAAATTCTCAGCGCCTGGGAATAGTTTGTATTCCCAAGAGCCAGAGTGGAAAGATCTCATAATGCATAGGGCCTCGGGTGGTAGACTCCTCAAAGGGTATTTGTTTTACAAGTGGGGCTCAGTCATCCTTAGACTGAAGGTTGCTTGGCACCAGCCCTTTCAAAGGATCAAACTGATTCCAAGTAACTTAATTATACACCAGAAAAACTTTAAAAGCTAACACTATTTAAAGGAATACAAAAAACTACCCTAGCAACTAACAACATAAAATTCACAATACCCAGCATCCAATTAAAAAAAACAAAAAACAAAAAAACAAAACTAGCCGGAATGCAAAGCTATAAAATACGATTCATGGCCAAGACAGAAATTAACCAATAGAAAGAGACCCAGAAATGGCAGAGATGATGGAACCTGAGGACAAAGTTGTTACTATACCTGTTATAAACATATTCTGGATGTTCCAGAAGGTGGAGGAAAATATTATGATGAAAAGAGAAATGGAAGATAGAAAAAAGGACCCAAACGGAACTTCCAGAGATGAGAAATCACAGTATCTGAAATGAAAAATATACTGAGTAGGACACTGTGGGAGAAAAGATTAATATTAGAAGACATAGTAATCAAAACTACCCAAAAGGAAACAGATAAGGAAATAAACCTGAAAAAAACTGAACTTGGCATCAGCGGCTTGTGGGACAATATCAAGCATCAAACATAGGTGTAGGTATAACTATAGTCCCAGAAGGAGAGCAGAGGAAGAACAGAAAAAAATCTGAAGAAATAACCACTGAAAAATTTCTCAAATTTAATACAAACTATATGCCCACAGATCCAAAAAACTCAATAAGCCCTAACCAGAATAAACAAATAAAATTTTGCCAAGGCACACTGTAATCAACTCGCTGAAAAGCAATGAAGAGAATAAAAGTGGTCAGAAAATAAAACAAGACATTACATTCAAAGGAATAATGAACACCACCAGGCTTGTCATCAGAAGCTACCAAAGACAGAAGACAATGGAGAGAGAACATTAAAGTACTGAAAGAATATTCAATCAACCTACAATCTTTTATGCAGAGAAGTACCATTCAAAACTGAAGGCAAAATAAAACTTAAAGAATTCATCACTAGAAGATCTCTACTATGAGAAATGTTATTTTTTTAGGCAGAAGGCAAATGATAACCAGATAGAAATCTGGATCTGTACAAAAGAAACAGAGAACACAGAAATGATATATATTTGGGTAATTTTTACCAAAAGGCATTTGGTAAAGGCATTTTTACCAAAATGATAACACACATGCCATGATCTGGATGTTTGTGTCCCCCCAAAATTCCTATGCTGAAACCCTAACCCCCAAGGCGATGGTATTGGGAGGTGGGTCCTTGAGGAGGTGATTAGGCTCTGCCCTCATGAATGGGATTAGTGCTCTTATAAGAGACCCCAGAGAGATCCCTCCTGCCTTCTTCTAACACTGTGAGGTTACAGGAAGTGAAGCGGGCTCTCACCAGACACCCAATCTGTCCAGGCCTTGATCTTGGACTTCCCAGCCTCCAGAACTGTGAGAAATAAATTTTTGTTGTTTATAAACTACTCAGTCTCTGGTATTTGTTAGAACAGCCTGACTAGACTAAGACAATATACTGTGAGAGTTACAGCATAAATATAAGTGTATGATAACAGCAAAAAGTATGGGAAGGCGAATGTAAAGGTTCTTGTATTATACATGAAGTGGTATATTATTTGAAGAAAACTTGTGAAAATTTAAATATAATATACTATAAAGCCTACAGCAACCGCAAGAAAACTGAAGCACAGATAATAGCTAACAAGGCAATAGTGGAAATAAAATGGAATCGTAAAAAAAAAAAAAAAAACCCAAAAACTCAATCCAAACTAAATCATCAAAAGAGGAAAAAAAGCACAAAAAAGAGATGGGACAAATAATGGGAAAAATAGCAAGAAAGGAGATGTAAACTTAACTGTACCAATAATTATATTAAATATAAATGGTTTAGGCATCTCAAGACAGATAACGTCAGACCCAAATATACACTATTTATAAGAAACCCATTTTAAATATAAAGACACAAATAGGTTAAAAGTAAAAGAATGGAAAAAGACATATCTTGCAGACTTTAATCAAAAGAAAGCTGGAGTGGCTACATTTTTATCAAAGTAGACTTCAAACAAGCATTATTACCAGAGATAAAGAGACACTTCATAATGCTGAAGGGTCAATTCTTTAAGACATAATACTAAGTGTATCTAAACTTAATATCTGAGCTTCAGTACATGAAACAAACAAAGAACATGATAGAAGTGACAAGAGAAATATTATCGTTGGCGAGTTCAATGTTCCTCTCAGTAACTGACAGAACAAGTAGGCAGAAATCCATAAGGACACGCAAGACCGAACAACACTCTCAACCAACGTGACCTAGCTGACATTTATGAAACACGCCACTGAACAGCAGGGGAATATTCCTTCTTTTCAGGTACACATTAGATATTCATCCCAGCAGATCATATTCTGGACTATAAATCAAGCCTCCATACAATTAAGTGGACTTAAATTATACAGGATATGTTCTCTGACCACAGCAGAATTAAACTAGGTATCAATCATAAAAAGATTACCTGGAAAATCCTAAACACCTGGAAAATAACACAAACAACATACTTCTAAATAACCAATGAGTCAAAAAGGAAATCACAAGGGAAACTGGAAAATATTTTAGACTGAATGTAAACAAAAATACAACATCTCAAAACTTGTGGGACAGAGCTAAACAAAATAAAACAAAAAAGGATTCAATAACAAATTTGTGTGACAGTCTATTTTAGCTGAATGGTGGTTGTTATTATTCATCATTATGTAAAACAACTTAATTCACTGATCTTAACTGATACTCTCCTTAAAAGCAAAGAACTCTGCTGGCTGCTACAGGGGATACCTAGAAAGAAAACACTACTCCCTTAATCTGGCAGATAAAATTGAGGCCTTTACCTGAACTCCAAAGCCAAGCTATAGGAGATAGGAGCTTTAAGTAGTGAAGACACAGTATGATCCCAGGACAGGAGTGGGAGGCTGTGTGAAAGTAGGAGGAGGAGCTTGGGCCCTGAAGCAGGACATGGAGAGAGCCGCGCGAGTACACACAGGGCTCTAGGCGGAGGCCCAGCGTGATGAAAGACAGAAAGCAGAACCCACCAAAAAGGTAGGTGGCAGGTTCAGTGAACAGCTAATTCAACTTCGCCACAACACAAGTGTCGCAGGCATCACATACATAAGACAGGGAGCTTGGGACTGGATTGTAAGCCTGGATTGCCCTGCAGACTGGACTTGGGCCAGAACCTGGGTGTGAGTCCTGCGTCTAGTATTGTTTAACAATGTGACCATGGTCCAATTTCTCCACTTCTCCGAGGCCCACTTTCCTCCTCTGTGAAGTACACTGAAAGCATCTCTGCCTGCTGTGGGAGCAACTGCACCACCAGACACACGGTGAAGTACATACAGGCAGAGGGAAGGTACCGAAGGCTTCGGTGAGGTGGAAGGTGGCCAAGTGACCCTAGGGCTGAAGGAAGATGAATGACACCCTACTCATGTGGATGCTGGATGAGAAGTGAAAAAAATGTGGAAATAAGGCTACTGTAGCAGTGCAGGCAAGGAGCAGCAAGGGCCTCAACCAGCAAGGCGGTGGCAGAAGCACCATGAAAGAGGCAACCAAAGGATTGACTGAGGATGAATAAAAGCCAGGAAGGAGTAAAATGGAACCTGGGTCTAAAGCAGCAAATACATGGGAAAATTTGACCCCTACACAGTAGTTAGGAAATAAGCCCTATTTTCTAGAAAGTTTCTTCTAAACAAACTTTGACCCATACAGTAACAAACAGCTGACTTTGGGAGGAAAAAAAATCTCATGTAATAAAATATTTAATACTAGAAACTATGCATCTATTCAAAAAGCATCTGGTAAATAATATTTATACATAACTACACAAATGCCATTTAGTAAAACTCTGTATCTGAATTTTACCATATAATTTCTAACATCTATAAATTTCCACACATGTTGTCATTTTATTTGAAAGTTGCAATAATGCAAAAATTTACGAATGAGGACACCACAGAAAACTACTACTGTGTTATACTAACACACGAGAATTCACCACTGAATAAACCTTTGGTGCTGAAGTAGCAGAGCCAAAGCAGGTAAAATGTGAAAAAAATCAGCACGGGGGTAGGAAAGAAAAAATGATTTTTCACTAACTTCTCTGCTGTAATAAAAAAATTCATTTAAAAAATGCAATCAATCAAGAAAGACTAGTAACTCAAATTCAACAAACACACCAACATAACAGAAAACACCCTGTTTGAATCAAGTGTACGGGCTGTTGATTGTGTGTGAATGAGTACAATGGGAACTGGTGCCTCAGCACTTATGACCTATGGTGACCAGGCTGAAAAACAAGACTTGATTTCACTCCAGTAGAACCACTGTCACATACCTGGACCTGGCTCACTATGTAACAAACAAGATGACCATTTTCCAAAATGATGATTAGAAATTACATTTGAATAAATGTTCATGGAAATTAAGTTTGAAATTCAAATGCTATCCAAAAACAATATAGCACCCAAAGTGAAACCAGATTCGATCTGATTAGCTTATTCTAGTAAACCCAATGGTGAAGATCCGCTGTTTCATGAGAAGGAAAAGTTTTACCACCTTATCTAAGAGATATTCAGAACAGTGTCTACTGCATGCCCATTTATAAGTTACTTCTAAGCGAGAGCTTCAAGAGGTCTGTCACTACAGCTTTTTGCTTATCATACTACTTTTTTGCTCAGAATCAGAGTTAGTTTAGAAAGTGTATACGTAGAAAGAAATTCGAACTAACATCCTGGGAGTAACTTATTAACTTCTTTGCTGTAGTATGCAAAAACAAACCTCAAAAGGCAAAAAAAGAGGGGGGGGGGAGAGGGAAACATCTGGATAGGCTCCAGAGAACTCACCCGTGCAAAGTCAAACGCGTATCTGTAAATAAGTTTAAAGTTGGTAGAATCATTTAATAATGATCTTAAGTAATCCAAAGTATTTCTGAGTTTTTCTGTTGTATCACATCTAGAAAAACAGAACAAAGGCAAATTATAACCTGAGTTTTCTTTCTTAATTGGGGCAGTAATATAAAACACAATACCAAAAGACAGAATAAAAACCCTGGAGTTGGAACATATCTGTGATGACCGATTTTTTTCGTACAATTTTTATTTTAAAACATTTCAAATGTATAGAAAAGTTGAAATAAGCACCCGTATACACATCCCCTCAGTTCACAACGAACGTTGTCACACTTGTACTCTCATACACACACTGTTTTCCGTACCATTTAAATGTAAGTTGCCAACTTAATGACACTTCGCTCCTAAACACTTAAATACCATCACTCTTACTATTCTATCAGTGTTAACTTTCTTAGCTAATATACAACCCACATTACCAAAGTCCAAATTGTTCCCCCAATTTTCTTTATAGCTGCTGTTTTTGTTTTTTTCCAAACTAGGATCTAATCAAGGCTTATGCATTACATTTTGCTGTCATGTCCCCCTAGTCTCTGGAAGGGTGTCCTGCTTTGTTTCTGTCTTTCTTGATAACATCATTTTAGAAGAGATCAGACTAGCTGTTTTATGGAATCTCGAATTGTCAGAAAATTTCCCTATGATTATATTCAGGTTAAACACTCATGGTAAGAACACTACATGTGATGCCCTTCTCCGTGCACCCCAAGAGGAGGCTGGTAACTTCAGTCTGTCCCATTACTGGTGACGCTGAGCTGATTCACTTAATTAGGGTACTGCCCATCAGATGCCCCATTTAAAGGTACTTTTCCTCCTCTGAAATAGCATGTAATCTATAGGATGATATCTTGAGACTCTGAATCCTGTTCCTCAACAACATTTCACCAGTGGTTTTAGCATCCATTGGTGATAACTGCCTGAACAGATTTTACATTTGAAGATACAAAATGGTGATTTTTCTAACTCTATCATGCTTTTTCTATCAAAAGTAATTTCTATCAAAAATTACTGGCTGTAATTTTTCTATAAAGAAGAGTTCTATTCACCACTTATTTTTTGGACTTCAGGATTTTTGTTTTTCATTCAGTTTTATAATCTATTACTGTCTTTATTCTTTTTGATGCACAAAATGTCCTCATTTGGGCAGCGGCTCCTTCAAGCGGGCTCCAGGGTCCTCCTGACATGCCCCCGTCAGTCTTGGAGCATGTCCTCACTTTCTGACACAAGACATTCTAGCTCACCTTGTACTTTCCCTACCCTAGATTTGAAATCAGCTATTTCTCTATTGAGCCCTGGTGATGATAACCCATTTTTATAGGTAAGTGGCACACTGTTTATTTTTCTTAAGGAAGCAGACTAATTGGTTATTTTTACGAACTAATTTAGTTTGTAACATCTAGCCCTTAAAAATGAGAACCAAGAGTCACCATTTTCACCAGCAATATCAAAGCTTTTCAATGCTGGACGTATTTCCCTGTGCTTTTTCTATAGAGCTTTTCCCTGCTACTAAGTATAGATAATATACATAACAAGTATTATCAATGTAAATATTGTACTTTATAAACTAAAATATGGTCCATAATAGAGCACACTGATCTATTTTTAGCAATAAATTTGCGAAAGCTAACTACAAAAACGTCATCATAATCTATTGAGATAAAATCGCTAACAGCCAAAACTTAGAGCAAATGTTTCATTTCTGTGAGTCTATGAGGTGTGATTACCACATACAGTGAATGTTTAAATAGAAAAAAATTATTACAGTAAAAGGCACACTGCCATTAATCCCCCTCAAAATACTCCCCCTCACTTCGAACACACTTATCCCATCGTTCTTGCCACTTTCTGAAGCAGTTCTGGAAGTCCTCTTTTGTGAGTGTCTTTAGTTGTGCTGTCGTGGCTGCCTCGATGTCCTGAATCGATTCAAAACGTTTTCCTTTCATGGTCATTTTGACTTTGGGGAAGAGCCAGAAGCCACACAGTGCCAGATCCAGTGAATAACGTGGATGAGGACACACCGTTATGTTTTTGACAGTAACTGCCATATCATAAGCAACGTGTGACACAGAACATTGTCATGACAGAGGATGAAATAAAGACACTCACAAAAGAGGACTTCCAGAACTGCTTCAGAAAGTGGCAAGGATGGGATAAGTGTGTTCGAAGCGAGGGGGAGTGTTTTGAGAGGGATTAATGGCAATGTATCTTTTACTGTAATAAATTTTTGTTATTTAAACATTCACCATATTTTTTGATCACACCTCGTATAACAATTTAGAATGTCCTTATTTCTTTCTGCTATTTCAAAACTTAAAAAAAGATTAAAATTAATGATTCTGGAAGTCTAATTAGACTATTAAAGAAGACTTCTTTAAGGAACTAACACGTAATCTGATAGCTGAAAGACAAGCAGAGATTCGATGTTTTTGGAGGAGAGGGCTTTCCAAATAAAAGTAACAGCATGTGCACAGGCCTAGTGGTAGAAGGAAGCATGGCAAGTCCAAAGTCCAAAAGAAAAACACTGTGACTAGACTGAGTAGAATAAGAAGGGAAGTGGTACAAGCTGAGGTTGAAAGGGAGGTAGAACAAGACCATAAAGACTTTCTGTGGCCCACAGTGTTTTATTTTTTTATTGAATCCTAGAACCAATGGAAGCCACCTCCTACCACGGGAGAGACCACGATCAGGCTTCCATCTTGAAAACCTCATTCTGGATCCCTGTGGAGAAGGGTTAGGGAAGGGAAAAAAAGAAACACTGATAGCCTAGTTAGAGCTCTAGTGCCTGAACCCCACTGAGGATAAAGGGTACAGAAAAAGACAGTAAGTGGGAGTCTAGGAGGGAGGTGTGGGAGCAGGGCTTACTTTGCACTGGGTACTCTACTGTATGGTTTGATTTATTACTGTGTATATAAATAATATTTTATTATAACATGGGGGAGGGTCAAAGAGGAGGGCATAGTAACCGTAAAACCTAAGGCAGAGGTCCCTGGAATCTGTACTGGAAAGGAATATTACAGACCAAAGCCACAGGAAATTGGCCAGATTTTGGCCAGTTTAGTTTAATCCTGCCCAATGAGCGGAAGAGCAGTTGTTTGTTGAAAAGATTCAAGGGCAGGAACCACTCATTTAAATAACTTCACAGGAAAAAAAGTAGCTGGGAGTCTTTGGGTAGAGCTGCAAGGCGAAATGTCAAGTTCTGCAGCACGCCTGGGAGTGAGTCCAGCCGCCCTGGCAAAATACGTCCCTATGTTTAAAAGATGATCAGAAGTCTTGTCTGGACTGTGAAGCATAAAATGCCCAAAGTAAAATTTTCACTTCATTTATCTATTAAGGATAGTTACATGGGTTAGAGATAACACTGTCAATGAAGAATTTAATCTGCTTTAAAAGGGGCTTTGTCCTGCAGAGCCCCTGGACTAACCCCCACTAGGGAAACGGGCCGCTGAGTCACCCTGTCTGAACCATAGGGTGCCATCTAGTGGCCATTCAACAGGATGGTCTGCAGAGGTGACTCGGTTCTAGTTCTAACAAAGGGCCTGTGAAGAAACAGGCTTGGGAAGTTGAAGCAACAAGCCTGAGATTTTTCAGAAAGCAGCCACATCTTCACTCCGTTTCCCCCTGCTTTGCTAGGTACCACGTATAAGAAAACTCATAGAAGTTGTAGAGTGACAGTGCCACACCACTATGGGGCATCACGTGCCTAAACAAAATATACACATTATCATGGGATCATCTATTTGAGTTTTGCTGCCACAAAACACATGCAGAAGCAACAGAAATCAGGACAATCATCCTCAAAGGTTATAAAATCAAAGGTAGTTCTCCCCCCATTACCCAGAAAGGGCCTTCACCCCTTTATTCAGTCAGCCCAAAGGTTATTTCCCAGCCCATCATCAGTTCTATGCAAACTGAGCTATAACTCTAACATACTTGGTTTTGTTTAGCTTAAACATCCCTATAAAGCTTAATTCATCAGAGGTAACCTTAAACCCACATGTTAGAACGAGGCAATAAATAGAACAAACGATCAATTTAAACAAGAACTGTGCTTCCTCTGACTAATGACCGAGGGAGCTTGGGGACAGAATTCCCCACCAGCTGCGGCCACTTCCTCCAGCACTCACAAAACCCGGCCCTGCAGAGGCCATGCCCACAACTCCCCTAGACAGTGGCGAGACTGGTTTCTGAGTGCCCAAGCGTACGCCACACTTTATCACTTCACCTGCCTGCCTTCAGAAATGCTACCAGAGACACCCAGGAAGAGGCCAAACTGATTCAGAACTCTCTGGTTCCAAAACCCACGCGTGGGCTTTCTATTTCTAGCACACTCCCACTGTGTAGTAACAACAAAAAACAGCCTTTTAATCAAATCTACTAGTATATGAAAATGCAGATTTTGTCATATACACTTTAAAGTTTGAGTCCAAAACAGTTCACTGGACAGGTTTAATAAAACCAAAAATGAGCAAAAAAGCAAAAGAATCCAAAATAGAAGATAAAACAGATCATTCGAAAAAGGACTACTTACTACTATCTTAAGAGCATATAAATGATTGAGCAGAGTTTTCTTAGTTACTGGGTGCACGAACCTACCAATACAGTACTTATTTAGTTAATTCAAGCAGCATAAAGAGAAGTGACCTTATTACTTTTGATCTTTTGCCTGAACATTGCTTCCAAGCCTCGGCCCCAAATGGACTTTGTCTTGTTCGTGGGTTTTGTTTCTCCAGGACTAGAACACAGAGCTTGGCACATCACTGCCATTCAAATATTTGCTGAACAAATGACAAATCAAGGGAGGCTAGAGGGGGTGAGGGGTCGAGGTTCTTAAAACATGAAGCTGGACTATTTTTGAACTACAAAGAACCTTACAGGTTATTCTGAGTAATTATCTCCCGTGTTGATGAGGAAACCAGTCTCAGAGATTCGTATCACAAAAAGCAAGCAGATTCCTCAATGCCTTTACATGGACCAGGCTTGTCAGTGCACTCTGAACTGCAAGGACCAAGTAGCAGCATTCCATAGGAGCCCACTGCCACCACCTGTGTCACACAAAGTGGCAAGCAGAGTCTCCAACAATGAGCCTGTGGAGTGTTCTCCTCAACCCCAAACATACATATAGACATTTTCCAGGAAACTGTGTATTTCATTTCCCAGGTGGTGAGGCCGTGAAAACACATGGGCAAAGCCTGGCAATATTCTTTTGTAAAGGCAAATGTAAAAAAGAATCCATAACTATACAAAAATGGATATTATACTTATAAGAAAAATGAAAATGTGCCTGAAAAAATGTTGACAGAGCCTCCTCTGAAGCCTTAAAATAACATCTTGATATGGCTATGCAGTCATCATTACAAAGACACTTTAAAAAAGAGCAGCCATCATGTACTCTACTCAGAAAGCAACAAACCAAGGCAGGAAAACAATGAGTTAATAGGCTTAAAACCATAAGGAGATGTTTGCTAACACAATACGATTTTTAGAGATTTCAGAGACTTAATCCTAAATTCTAGCGCATGCTGAGAGGAAAGTGTAGTTGGAAAAGGGTGGTTTTGGCTTTTAACCTAAAACTCATTTGCCATCAGACAATAGCAGCACAGGAAGAATGAGAAGTCTTGGGTTTTCTTCCCATCTCTGCCACTTACTTTTACAAATCACATATCCCCTCTGAGCCTGTTTCCTCATTTGTAAAATGTACAAGGATCAAGACTGATCTTTCTCGGCAGCCATGAGGCTCAGATGGAAAAAACAGTATGAAGACTTCATAAACTACTAAGGCACAATGCAAATAAATAAAGCATTATTATCAATAACAAATGGACAATGATACTGAAAGTTGACATATTCCAAAATTATTTAAATAAAACAAATCCATTTCAATTCCAATTTTAATCTAATAAAAATCAAAGTCTATTAATCCCAGTTAAAGTGAAAAGAAAAAGAAGTGATTCAAAGTACTAGATCAAAGCTACTATGTTAAAAATTAGCACTTCATCTTCCAATACCATTTGAAATGTTTAGTCATCCACCTCAACTGTACCCTTCACTGCGTAATATAGAACAATTTGCTTTCTTGAATGACACTTTCAGCATGCGAACACACACATGTGTGCGCACACACACGTACACACACCACACCACAAGCACAAAGCATACACTGATTTTTTCTTATTCTGGGTCAGGTAATTCCAACAGAATCTTTATTGCTACTTTTTAATAACTAGAGTAAAGAAGTCCCAATTTTGCCTGAAACTAAAATATATAAAATAGAAGATATGAAACATTTTTACTTTTAAGTTTTGCTTTACTCAATTTTTTCACACTGACTGTAAACCAGATGCTAATAAGCCTTTGCTTGTAAAGCTCTACCCCTGTGCTAATACAGTACCCACTAAACACACACGTGGCTACCAAGCACTTGAAATGCAGCTAATGCAAATTGAGATGTACCGTAAATGTAATACACACATCAGATTTTGAAGATGTAATACGAAAAAAGGATGTAAAAGAGCTCATTGATTTTTTAACTATTGATTACATGCTAGAATGATAATATTTGGGGGTTAAATAAAATACATTAAAATTAATTTTACCTGTTTCTTTTTACTTTTTTTTAATGTGGCTATTGGAAAAATTTAAATTACACATGTGGCTCACATGCATGAGAAAAGGCTGGTCTATTTCTATTGGCCAGAGCTGTTCTAGAGGAATACTAAAATAAATATACATTATATAAAAACTTTATATGGTTGCTCAAATTCAACCATAATAGCCCTCCCCTCCTCATCATATAAAAATGGGGCTTGGCCTCGACACCCATGGCCGCAGATCACCTGGCCTTCCTCAGTCACCCATCCCAGGCTCGCTGAGGTCCCAGGGAGGAGGCAGCCCGCTTGGGAGGGCAGGGACCCCCGCAATGCAGTCTCAGGACTTACTGTAGAGAAGTCATTCCTTTTAACCATTCCTGTAGAGTAAAATAACCCATATTTTGTGCATCCAATTTCCAAGCTAGGACAAGCATAACTACCTGTTAAAAAAAGAAACAGAAAGCCCAATCAAATCAGAACGACAGATCTCCTCAGTTAAATACATTAACATCTTGTCAAATGCTTCTGTTCACAGTAGTTTAGTCACCGAAATACGAATGAGGTTAACTTCAAAAGAATGAGTCCAGTTTGGCAAACATCTAGAAGTTTGATAATTCAGTCTGCTGACAAGGGCTTGGAGAAACATGAACTCTCATGTTGCATGATGGTGCAGTGCAAGGCGCTTAACCTCTCCAGAGGGCAATTCTGCAGGATCTACCAAAATTAAAACCAGTTACTGACTTGGCAATTCCACCTGTGGAGAGTTATCTTACAGACATACCTGCACATGCACACAAGGTGTAGAGTCAACAATACTTACTGTAGCAAGAGATTGAAAACAAACACACGTCTACTAACACGGGGCTAGTTAAACACCTCTTTGCTAAATACATTCCGCACAAAGGAATATGCTACCATTAAGACAAATACAGTAGAGCTATCGGTACAACCGATAGGGAACAACCTCCAATATTTATTTAACGCAAAGAGCAAGGGGCAGAACAGAGTGTTACGAAATAAAAAGGTGGTGGTGGAACATATACAGTGGAGTTGGATCACAAATACATTAATGTTTATAAATTCAACTACATACGCTGGGGGGGATTATTTTAAAGTAGCCTGACCTTCCACTTAAACAGCGGCATGCCTGGTATGTGCACGGGGCAGCAGCACGGCCCAATCACGTCTCAGTGGGCGCCACACAAAAAAATCAAAGTCACTGCTATGATGGTAGGATTATGTGTACTTTTTCTGTTTAAAATTCCCTTTCATCAAATATCTATCAAGTCAGTACATATCCATTTTTTAAAAGTTACCAGGTGTGTTAGACTTTAAAAAATCTAGATTACGAGGTAGATTATGGGAGCTGGTTAGTAAATCAATGTATCTACATATTGTACACATCATCATAAAATTTGATGAACTTAAAAATGTGAACTTAAAAAATGGCAACTTAAGAGACTCAGAAGAATTGCCCAAAAAGAAGAGGTTATATGTTCCTTAAAATGTTCACGTTAGTGGATTTTCTCCTCATCTCTCGGCTTTTCTTAGAATTCTGACTCCTGTATATCCATGTACCTCGGTGAACAGCCCCCCATTTCTTAATTTGGTATGTTCTCAATATCTATACTCAATCCTCTATTAGAAAGATTACAAGCTCCACATAAACACTTATTAAGTTCAAAAAATGGTGAGGGCACAAGAACACAGACACAGTATACATAAAATATGTCTAAACTGCCAAGCAGATATTCACAATGTTTCCTTACACAAAATAGACCTTTTTTTATGATAGCTAATAAGGAAGCTAACTACTTAAATAAAGGATTTTGCCATTACCTTACTAAATGAAAGAAGGCTTGAATTTTTCAAGCCTACTCAAATTTCATAAGCTATAAATACCAGGCAAGGTGAGAGTTTTAAATACTTTAAAGTGCTTACTCATCGAGGAAGACAGCCTTTTAAAAACTTTTTTGCCACTTGTTTCTCAAATGTTAACATTTCTGAAATTGGGATATATCCACAATTAATGTCGTATTAGAGTTATTTAACTACATTTTTTCTTTTTCAGTAATGATACAAAATAATACAACTTCTATCAATGGCATCTTAGGATTGAAGTACGGTAATAAATACTTTAAAATAATATTCTAAATTTGGCCTTTTGGTCTTCCATGTGCATGATTCAACATTTCACGAATATTTCTATTTCTACAGAAATAGAGGACTCATAAGTGCCTCAAAGAGGGTAACATTATAGTAGCAGCTCTCTTTTAGTAGAGTCCTGGTATTTGGGGGTGAGGAGCTTTGAGGAGCTGCCATCTCCCCTCCTTTTTTTTCAGTTAGAACCAACATCAGCACCTCCTCCCACAGACAGGCCTTTCCACCTGCGAAGAAATGCTCATCTAACCCCCTCACACCTCTGGCCTCCCTGTCTCCTCGCCATCGCCCTGCTGCCCACCCCTGCAATCGATTGATCACCCATCATACAGGGACTACTGTCCTCTGGGTGGGATCTCTGGATCCCCTCTCAGGCCCAGCTCACTCATACTGTTCAGAAAACACCCTGCCAACCTTGGCCCACATTCCGGCAAACACTTCCTTCTTAAAGTCAGTGAAATGTTCTTTCCTATGTCTACAACTGGTCTGTGGACCAGACCAGGAAAAACACTATTCACCCAGTTGTCCCCAAACCATTCCACCAAGGTGAATAATTATCAAGATACCAGAACTAGATCATACTAAAATTAAAAATACAAGACAAAAATCCTGCAGTAAGTTGGAGACATTCCAAAGGCTCTTTAGAAAACGTAAAGTGTCATTGAGGGGAAGTGGTGGGGGACAGAGGCACAGAAATGATACTGAAAAAAAAGGTTTCATAGAAAAGTGTAGTCTCAATTCCTAGTTTTCTTTCAGGACACTATATACCCTGCAAACAGTCTGAATGAAGGCGACGCTCTCTTGAGATCTCTTCCAGGTCATAAATTCATTTAGGATCTAAGACATATTTGTTAAATTGGAGGCTAATGCAATATTAAACTACACAGTTAATGATCTGGGCATTTGTATGAGCAGAATTTTTCATTTTCGTGTAAGAGAGAAGATATGGGAACAGGAAAAAATACTCAACAACAACATGATAAGAACTAGGCAAAAATAATTAAGCATATAAAATAACTTCTAATTAAATTTTTAAGGGAAGCACTTAGGGCCTTTACACTAAAAAGCAATTGCTTTCTAAGCTAAATTCAAATGGAAGTGTAAGAGTTGTGAAAAATTCTTGATAATTACATCCTATCAAAACACTTAAGAACAATTTTATTTCAAGTCCTGGATAAATTCTACATTAGACTAGGACAACTGCGGAGGGAGACAAAGGGACACAAGGCCATGACGTGGTCCCCCAGTTGATCTATCACTGTGGATACTCATGCCCACATCACTTTTTTAAAAATCTAGTTTAATTATTTTATTACTGCACCTTTAAGATACAAGAAATTAAACAAGAGAGACAAAAGGACTGCAGTTACACTATACCAATGACAACAAAAAATTTCACTTACAAATCAAATTAGAAATGGAACTTATTTGTTAGATTGCCTCATAAAAACTAACACCCCATTACTCCTTTCTTGGTGCTTTAGTAGTCAAGGGACAGTAAGGAAAACAATCCACTTACTACCCCCCCCAACTTTGTCAGTCAGACTTACGTTTTCTGGCTCCACACCGATGTCTTCACAAAACTTCTCCATGCCTTCAGGACCTACAACATCATCAGTACCTGGGATGAAACGCAATCTTATATAAATTAAATCTAACCACGCACACTATTACTACTGCACTGTATTGTCGAAATATTTATTATTAAACTAAACCAAAATCAAATAACACTTAAGGGCTATAACTCCTCCTTTTCTGAAGAAAGAAATCACTGAGTATAAATTGAAAAATATTCAGGAATTTCAGTTATATCATTAAAGGATTCTGCTCTCTGCACAATCATTTAAGTCAGTTTACCTCCAGGTCCTTCACCCTATGGACATATGGTATATACAATTTATATATAATTTATGTCTACAGATAAGGCTACTGAGTTCAATTTCTGCTCTTTATTAAAGTAGCTTAAAGCTCTATTCTTATTTTGGTTATAATTTCAATACATACAATAATTTTTAGAAACAGCAAGGAACCACATAATGTTCTTTATAAAATTAATTGAGAACTAACGTAACTGTTTCTTTTACACAGAAAAACAATCAAGCAGTCTTTCTGTTCTTGATAAGGTAATAGAGCTTTCTTCCCACTCTAGCTTTTGCTTTGTGTCTTCCTGAAAGAACTGTCCACATGTTCCATCTCTACTTTATCTCCCATTCATTCTTCAACCACTGCAATTTGGTTTCTGCTCGTCTCGCCACTGAAACTCTTCTTGCCAAAATCACCAACAGCCCCCTAACTGCCAAATCGAATAGACACAGTCCATCTTTGTTTTATTTGACCTCTCTGTGATATATGAAAATTTGAAGTTCTTTCTTTACAACACTTGTGTCCTCCCATGGCTGCTGGAAAGTGTCCTCTCACCTGGTTTCCCCCGCCTCTCCTCTTCTAGCCTGTTTATAGGTTCCTTTGCTTCTCCCAACTTGTTAAATTTGATGTGTGGAGTTCCGTCCTTAAACCTCTATACACTCTCCTTAGGACATTTCAACCATACTTGAGGTTTCGGGTATTACCCAGATCTCTTTGTAGCCCACATTTTCCCCCTTACTTTTGAACTGTCTGGCTACCCCACCTCTTCTCAACTGCCACGAAGAAACTCTCCTTCTGCCCCAAACATACTCCTCCTGCATTTCCCATTTTCAGCCACCACCTCACTGAGCCCATGACGTCCCCATGCCAAACCTGCTTATCGTCCTGTACTGTCTCAACTGGTGGCATCACCAGAATAGAAACCTGGGAGTCATCCGGATTCCTCCCTTCTCCTACACTCTCCACATCCAATCAGCGATCAAGTGTGCTGCCAATTTTCCTTCCAAATAGTTCTTAATTGCACTGCGCTGACCTATTCAGGCTTCCTTCTCTCACTTCGATTACCACAGCAGTCTCCTCAGGGGCTCCCTAATTCCACTGTCTACCCTCCTCGGACCCATCCTGCACACAGCCACCTGGCTTAAAATCCTTCAGTGGCTCCCTACTACCTAAAGCCCCAAGTTGATGCCTATTAAATAAGGTACCGTATGATCTGGTACCTCTCTCCCTCTTCAGCCTCATATCTTTCCACCTCCAAATTACGTTTCTTAGAAATAATCAATGAATATTGCTGAATGAATAAAAATTAAGACTCAGAAACACTTCCTTACCTGTGGCTTGCTCTGCACACCATCCTGACACACAGCCCCCACACTACTCTGTGCCTCAGCCCTTCCTCTCCCCTTGCCCCATCTTACCTGGCTAACTCCTTCAATCCTTAAAGACTAACTCAGACAGACAACCACCCCAATCTCCCCACCCCCAACCATCAGAGGCTGGGTGTCTGGCAGTCCTCTGTGACCCCACGCAATGCTAGGAATCATGAACCACAATGAATGTACAGGGAGGTTGTCCTCAACAAAGGATGACTATTAAAATCACCTGGAACACTTGTTGGAAAGTCTCATGCCACTTCTCTCCTTCAAATCCTATCTCCCCCTAACCTCTAAACTCAGGTCCTTCCTCATAATCTGGCCAGAGCAAATCCTTTTTCTCCACGCTGTTTACTTTAATCATAAATGTGCTATTTTGTTACAAAATGTCTTGTTTCATATATTCAAATCTGTTACCTTTTTCTGGGTTTTTTTTTTTTCTCCTTTCATATTTTAAATATTTTTCTATGTACTCCTAATTTTCTTAACTTTATTAAGGGAAAAGTTCTTAATCAAATAAAATTTTCTTAATTTTTAATTTAGTTATTTTTTGCTACATTAACACACAAACATGATACAAAACTTCATTTAAAAATGAAAGTGAAAAATAAAAATATTTAGAAAGCAAAAGTTTCCCCTCAAACCCCTCCCTACTCCCCAGAGACAACCATTTATTAAAGAGTTTAAGAACCCTTCCCAAAATTAGCCATTTATAGAATCTACATACATGGAATATGTACATATTTATTTGCTCTCTCTAAGTTTATCCAGGCAATTCTCTGTGGCTTTCCAGATATACAATGATATAATCATTTCATCTCCAACAAATGACTATTTTTGTCTCCTCTTTTCCAATATTTATGCCCCGTCTTTCTTTCTGTTGTCTAACAACACGGGCTAATAACTTCCAAAACAATGGCAAATAAGAATAGTCAGAGTAGCCATCTTTCTGTCATTCTTGACTCAAATAGGAATACACATAGCATTTTATCATTTGATATGTTGCTAGTTTTGGGTTTGAGACTACAAGTACCCATATGTGCACACTCATGTATATATTACACAAATGAGACATTAGTAAATACAGTAAACAGAGAAAACTTGCCTTCTCCCTTCCTTACCAGTTAGACATATGTCCTCCCAGACCTTTCTGCTATGCTTTACGGATGTGCAAATATACAATGAAATGCAGCTGAAACATGTTTATCTGCACACACGGGTTCGTGCTGTGCCTATAAATTCTACCCCTTGGTGTTTTCA
Source organism: Rhinolophus ferrumequinum (assembly GCF_004115265.2). Lineage (NCBI taxonomy): Eukaryota > Metazoa > Chordata > Mammalia > Chiroptera > Rhinolophidae > Rhinolophus > Rhinolophus ferrumequinum. The sequence continues at coordinate 7,526,424 of NC_046288.1, forward strand.
GTAAATATGCCTGATAATCTTCCTGTGCGTGTACCTACATTATCTACTTGGCTCTGTTAGCTGACAAATTCTACATTACTCCACTGTAGGTGAATGCGTGTGTGTGTCTGTACGTTCATCATGTCCCACTACAGTAAAGTATTTAGGCTGAAATTAAAGAGTAATTCTCACAAGGAAATATCCATCTCTTCCTATTTTGCTTAGAGGTTTTGTTTTTAGGAAAAGACGCCTTTTTGGTGACTACCAATAGGACTCATTAGAGGTGGGTACATAGAGCTTTAAAAAAAAGTTCCCTTGTAATGCCTTTTAAATTCCTGTCTTTGGTTTCCATTCTTCCTGATTGAAAAAAGCTCTTTCCCTGTAACCTGTTCTTGAGCCTAGCCAGCCACCTGCACTTCCCAGGCCGCTGCACTAGGCCTGACTGTCTTCCAGCTCGCTCTCCCACTCTCACACCCGCCCTCCTGGTGACCGTCCATGTTCTCTATCAATACTCATTACAAAGATGACACTTCTCAGTTTGTCTGTTTGCCACACTAGGAAATGAGCACAGCACTTCTGCTGACTGTACTGCAGAGCCTGGCACACAACAAGCTCTCAAAGGTTTGCTGATGTAGATATGCTGTGCAGTGGGAATGTTAAAGTTATCCAGGCTTTTTCCTTTTTTCCACATTTTACACAATGCCATTGTCATATTCATTGCATGTACTTACATCTATATGTTTTAAAAGAACAAGTCTTTAACAGTATTATTTGCAATGGCATAACTCTACCAAAAGTCATTATTTTATCCTAAAAATATTAAAGTATAGCTTGTCAATCAACATTATTTAAAAGCTATTCATGGGGTGACCGGTTAGCTTAGTTGGTTAGAGCGTGGTGCTGGTAGCATCCAAGTTGCCGGTTCAATCCCCACATGGGCCACTGTGAGCTGATCCCTTCTTTAAAGAAAAAAAAGCTACTCATAATCCTGCTATCTAAAGCAACTTTTCTTTTTGTCTCACTATCTTTCCCATGCACACATTTAGCTCTAGTTGTAATCACATTATTCATTGGAATTATGGTTATATTTAGACTAAGTTTATCAATTAATCTGTAGAATTGAGCAATCTTAACTCTGACAAATATGCCACTGACTAACACAAAGTGGGGTTTGAAGATGGTTTAAAAAACCATTACAGTTAAAATCATAAGCTATGCAATGCCCTGGTGGCAAGATTCTGGAGATACATTTAGAAGACAGATATACTGACCATAATCTAGAAAAAAGTGGTCCTCCCACTTTCCCTGCCATTTTAAGCAGGGGACCCTAACTAAATATATTTAACCTTTTCACGATGGGCCAAGACCCTCATGGCCAAGTTCCCGTAACTACACCACGCTGTGGCGCTGAGGCAAACGGGGCCCCACTGTCTTCTTTGGTAGCTTTTAGTATCTCTTCCTTCGCTGACACTTAGCACCTGCTCCTGATCCCTAATCTCATTTTGGAGAACCAAAAACAAACGATTCTGCTATAGAACTTAATCCAAAATAACGACTACGGGCCTACAATCGGGACCTGCACAATTTTGATGACCTGCATACGTGACCTTTGTGTGAGTGCACAGTGCTGGCCCGTGTGCTTGGCTTACTTCCTTATTCTTGGACATACTCCCAGAAAGTGGAAGTTATTACATACATTATTTATATAAAACTGGTTATTTTCATTCTGATAAAAAAGAAATGGGATTCTGGTTTCACACGGAGGTCTAAATAATAGTCCCCCACCTTCCTCCCAACATCCCTTCTAAAGTCACAGAGAACTGAAGTAGCAAAGTATAAAAGGGAGTGAACCTATAACCACAGAGAACAGGACAAAGAGCCCCCAGTGGAGCGGGCTCATTTATTAAATTTCTGAGAAACAGATACTGAGTTGATAGGGATTTAAAAAGGTGAGAAGGCTGCATCCTAGAATGTGCAAAGGAGGGCTGGGTTAACTGGCCAGGCAGAAGCTGGAGGACCTGGGCTCAGGCAGCAGGAGCCATGGAAAGCAGAGAGCAGGTCCAGGAGCAGAACTGAGAACTCTGGAAAGAACTAAAGGTCCATCCAGGTGAAACAACTGCACCACCGAGGTCCCTGCTGCCCCTCCACTCCACTCAGAATTAAAGTGCAGGGAGTCCGCCCAAACCAGCTGGCTCTGTACCAGGGAAAGCGGACACATCGTGGGTGGTAAAGCCCTCCTCATTCCAGCATCTAGGGGGCCTGGGAACTCACAACCTGCTCCCCCAGATTCACCCCACAGCACAACCTGTCAGTCATCCTTGAATAATACTGATCTACAGTTTTTATTCATGTGGTTGGGATACTAAAAGTGAAACAGCTACCACCTGGGGCTTTTAATTATTCCTAGTTTCAAATCATTTTCCCTATTGATAAGATATGTGAGATTAGGGAAAAGGGGAGATTTATAAAAATAGGGATAGCCACACCCACAGAAACTTCTTAGGGATGAACTATAAGGAACCACACAGCAGGGATCTCAAGGAACCTAAAGAATGTGGCTTAAGCTTTATCTCAAATGTCATCTTTGTGAGCTAAAGCAAAGAAAACAAGAAGGAAAACTATAGCCTGATCTCTTTTTAAAAAAAACAGAAGTGTGGCTGCTACTATGGAAAAATTCGTATTTGTTCATAAAGAAAGACACACAAAATAATCAAAACAGCTGTACTATGATGGTGGGATTAAGTACACAGTTTTTGTTTAATATCTCCTTTTTAAATTTCATAACAATAAATGTGAACCAATAAAAGACAGCAAAAGGTCTTCATAATCAAAGTGATACAAAACAAATATGAGAAAACTCTTAATTCATTCCAGCAGCCATATACCAGACACCTGGAAAACAGCCAAGCACTTTCACTAGGAATACAAAATGTCTTCAAGAAATCTGTGTTTTTATGACCTAAATGTGAAAACAGAAAAATTCTCATACTATGTAAGTGTTTGTACTAGTGGCCACGCCCCGCAAATAAAATTCAGCTCAAACGAGTTCTAGTAATGAAGGAGAATTCACTAGAAAGATATTGGGGTAGCTCAGAAAAATCGAAAGAATCACAGGAGCAGGATCGTATCCTTTCAAGTCCATCACTGGAAGAGAAAGATGCTCTTCTCCCAGCTTCAATCTGAAAATCCCAGGGGCTTTTATATGACTGGCCTGGCTGGCCTAGGTTACCTTCCAGCCACTGGAACAAGAGCTGTGGCCAGAAAAGGGGTAGGGTGCGGGCAAATGGCAAGATCAGGCCGTGGGAGAATCCTCGCTTGCATATCCAATGAAAGGGTGTCAGAACTAGTTGTGAACAATGTCCTAAAGAAGTACAGAAAAGGCTATTCAGCTAATTAGGGGGCTTTAAAGATGTATAACAGCTTCTCAGATGGAAAATGGAGAAAAGCACCAGGCAAAGAGATGGCAGGGAATTAGTGGTCTTTCATCCTGTTGGTAGCAGGGATTTTTAAGTGGGGTGGGGTGGAGGTGGAGCGATGACAGCAAAATTGTTTGAAGGTTGCTGGGATAGTCAAGTTGATAGGAAATAAGATAGGGAAAAGGAAAGGTAAAAGAACCTTCAGCTCAAACTTTCTGAAAATTTTTCTTTTTCTCTGTTTCATACCATACACAGCTGCAATATAACAAATAAACCCTAGATTTCACTATTACACTATCCAACCAATTATAATAAGTTGCAAAAATGGGACTGAATTTAACACATTTAAATGACAAAACAAACATTTTCTGCCAAAAGATCTTTCAATACAGACACTTAATATAAGAAATTCCATTGCACCACAGAAAGGTTCAAAGCAGCAAAGCTTATTTTAACTTTGATGTGTAAATCAAATAACCACCCAGTACCGGCATTCTAAATAGGTTTCCTAGCAATCCAAAGTATTTCTCCCAAGTACATTTCATCTTTTCAGTTCCCTTCTAGTGTTCTGAATTCTTTGGCTTAGCTGCTGGCTATAAATAGTAGGACATTTGGTGATTTGTTTCAACTATGTTCTCTCCCTCAAACAGGGACACACACACACACACACACACACCCCAAATTCAAAAAGTGTACACATTTTTTAATTCCCTATTTCCTCGAAGTAGTCCTTACTTTTAATACTGAGGATCGGTCTCAGATGATACAAGTGATTACCTACCTGCATACTCATAGAACCACTCTAAGCACCTCTTACTTGAAAAGGCTTCTTCTTCAGTCTTTATTCTAGTTGAATCATATTTTCTATACATGCTAGAAATTGAGAAAGCAGTTTTAAGTCATTTAAAGTAAAGACAGTGAGCTCTTTTAACTAGCAGATAGATTTTATTCACCTACCCAAACCAGACATCTATTCAATCAGTATTTCAAGTATATTTTAAATATTTTACTTCCTGTTTTGGGAAGCTTCAGCTTTTACAACTACAATTTTAAACATAGTCACACTCAATACAGAATCAAATGGTAACCACTTAATACAGGCTTTTCTCTGATTAACAAAGAATCCATAAGAACTGAATACAACAGGTATTTGACAGACTCCCTTCTACCTGACTAGCCAGAACTAACTACAGAATGATAGTGAGATACAGTAAGAAATGCTTACAGTGTTTTCTCCAATTGATGACCCTAGAACTCACTTATGTCTCCACATTAAATTCTCCTGACTTCTGTGTCTTACAAGTCAGGTTGGGCACAGAGCACACTCAAAGGAAGAACCTGTCACTATTAGACATCTCAAGAGAACATTAAGAAAATAAAAGAAACATCAAACTATGTCCAAGCCTCCAGGGGAAAAAAAAGTCAGGTGTAAGGTTGATGAGATAAAATCCCTTGGACGGTTTCTTGATTAATATAATCTTAAAAACCTCAGGAGAGAGACGTATAGAGAAACCCTGGCTTCTGCCATTCTCTTACAATTCCCTAGTGTTATGAAGACAGCCAGCATCAGCCAGAGAACTGACTTGGGAAGCACAGCAGCCTCCTCCTTCACACTGTGGCTTCCACAGGATTTCACAATGACCTGGGGCTGAGGAATGAGATATTCCTCCGGGGCGGGGGTGGGGGGGGTGGGAGGGGAGCAGGGAATGCAGTATCTCTAAAACAATGACTTGGATAGAAAAATAATGAATATATATTTTTCTTATCCCTTATTTATATATAAATTGCCTAAACAGTTATAAACATTTATGAATATAGTTTTTATTCACATAGTACATAATATAAAAATCATATGTATTTTTTAAATGAGCATTTACTCATGACCTTGACATTCACCAGAGTACCTGTATATACCTGATAAGAGATTTTGAGTTTTAATACTAAAAAAAAGAACATGGTCATAGCATGTACTGAACCTGCAAACCACCAGTTTTATATTTCTTCTATAAAAGGTTACCATACTACCTGGGAACAAAGGTGGGTACTGGCCAAGGGTTCAAACAGAGATGCTCCAATCCTGAGCCTAGATATTCCTGTCTCAGCTCAAAGTCTGTAATTGGTCAATAATCTGGAGATCAATATATGGCACTGTAATGTTTGAATTGCTTAAACATACTCTACATAAAAAAGGACAATGGAATACCATTCAGCAAATAAAAGAAAAATAATATTGATACATGCTATTACAAGGATGAACCTCAAAAACATTAAGCTAAGTGAAAGAAGCAAGACACAAAAAAGATCAACTATATAAAATGTCCAGAACAGGCAAATCTGTAGAAAGTAGATTCATGGCTGCCTGGGGGTGGGAACAGGGAGTGACTGAATGAGCATCAGAGATCTAACAGGTAATGGAAATCTTTTAAAACTCGTTTGTACTGACGGTTGCACAACTCTAACAACTTCGTAAAAATCACTGAGTTTGTACACTTAAAATGGATGAACAATGTGGTATGTAAATAAGGTGTTTTTGTAAAAAACAACCAAGAATGAAACTCAGATAATGCTATAGTTCCCTTTCCCTTCGATGACCAAGGAAATGCTGTCAGTAAGAGCACCTCACACCCTTCTGCAACTCAACTACCAGTTTTTAAACTGGCTTTAACATACTAAATTGTATTAGACTGGTGAAAAATAATAAGTGCTATATATATACAGTCACAAAATGTTATGTGATTATTAGAATTTAACAATGCCCCGAAAATCACATCAACACCACCACGGAATTACATCAAGTAACCTGGCTTTGTAAGTCTAAAAATCATTGGTCTAAAAACATTGCTGATGATTCTCTTCTAAATCACTGCTATCTTCTTTTAGATAATATTTTCTCCTCATTAGGGATATGAACAGTGACATTATTTTCATATTTTCAGAGTCCATCTCTCTATCCCTCCAACTGGGTTGTAGCTTATTAAGTAACACAGCAAGAAAGAAATAGAAAAATTTCATCTTGATTTACAGATGTGAAAATTCAGGCCCATTAGTGAAGTGACCTACAGGGCAACAATGGAGGGAGACGGAAAAAGGCAGAAAAGATTAAAACTCTGAGGTCTGTTCATTGTTTTAAAAAAAAATTTAAAAAACCCCGATAAACTTACTTATTAAAATTAGGGTGAAAACCATAAAGAGGCCTAAAATAAACAAGTCTAACAGACCTTTGGAGTTACCAAAATTAACAGTGCACTTGTCTGAAAGAGAAGTGGTTGAAACAGTCTTGTGTTCACAGGTCCTAACCAATTCTCACTCTTCTAATAATAAAAGTCAGGCAGGCTTAGAGGATGCAATCCAGGCAGCTCTGTCCAGCCGCTGTCCGGGCCCTTGCAAAGGCAATCAGAGGATTCCTGAGGTGGTATTTACTGAGGCTCTCACAGAACGGATACATACCAATCCTGGGGTCCTCAACAGGCACCGACAGCAAGCCCTTAAAAGGAAAGAAAGAAACTCTACACCAGTTTTGGTGGATCAGTGCACTAAGATAAAACTTTAATTTCTAAGAATACAAATGACCTAATTTGTTTTTATTTTATAAACCCACACATAAAATAAGTGACAGGAAATAACCATACTTTGAAAGTCCACCTGGCAGAATGACAACAATGTTCCCGTTGGCATCTGTACATTTAGAAAACCCACACTGGACTAGGCAGACACGTGACTCTTTGACACATGACGACATATGTCATCAATTTTGATCTACGATCTCTGCCACATACCTGTCATGTCTACTTTTCTTGGCAGATAAATCATCTCCAGAGGCAGGTCTTCTCTTTTTCCTTGGTGGCATCACTTTACTAAAGCAGTCCGAAGAACTACAAGACCGCAGACTTCCTACAGAACAAAGAGTCAATGGGTACAAGATTAATGCACGCCACATCACAACTCTTCAAAAAAATATACCCCACCAAATGAGAAAGCTTCGTGACTGGTACTGTAAATGGTTTAGATGTTATCTGTAAATGCTATGAGGTGAAAAAAATGGTTTTTAGCTCCTGCTCGAAAAAATGTTATAGTCAAGAAATAAACTAGCAATGACAAATAAGTTAATACTTTTTCTGCCCAAAACCACACCAGAAATAGAAGTTATCACAACTTCAATTTACTCTCCAAAAATACTAATGTAAACCATCTCAGCTTTCAGCTTCTCTTACATGTCGATGTTCCTTCAAAAAGAATTGCACTGCTATCTCATTTATGTACTTCACCAGGCAAGGCCAGCTCAACCAGTCACCTTTCATCTAAAATACATACAAGAACATCAGTCCTGACACTCTTCAGCTTCAGGAGATATCTGGTTTGGGTTTTAAAAAAAAAACAAAACAAAAACAGGATTTGGATATTTTTAGGAAGAAGACTGACATGATCTTGAGCAAAACTTCCATAATAATTTTGAGATTTTTTTCCTGCAACTTGAAGAAGATTCTGCCACTTGCAGTCAGGGTTTTCAGAAACATACCTTCATTTGTTAAAAATCAATATTAAAATAACAACACAGAACACGTATTGAAACCTTACTGTGAGCCAGGCCCTGTTTTTAACAGTTACTTACATGTATTAACACACTTAACATCATGAGCTTATGAAAAAAGAACCATCACTACTGACCACGCTGATGAGAAAATGGAGGCAAAGAGAGTTAGGGAAGCAGCAAAACTGGGATTCAAACCCTGACAGTCTCGCTTCACACTGTCTTAAATCATTATAAATTACAAGACAATTATAAGATAATTAAAATACCCATCTTGGCACAAGTACTATCAGATATGTCATTTGGTTCCCACAATGACCCTGAATTATACGCAGAGCAGAGATAATTATCTCTACTTGACAGATGGGGACAACTAAGGCTTAGGCATTTAAGCAAATTTCCAAGGTCTCAGAAGTGTTAAGTGATGAATTCTGGAGCGTACATCTTTACTCCTTCCATTGGCCTCTTGGTAGAAGGCCCTGGGGACTTCTCAGTGAGCCAGGAGGACGAGAGCGTAGGGGTGCCTGTGCTTGAACGGTCTGCATTCCATGAATGAGTTCCAGCTCTTTACATACCTATGTGGCTTGGTCAATCACTGACCCATTCTGGGCCTTGGTGCACCATCTGAAGAATGAGAACTGTGGTATCTCTCTCAAAAAAACATCCATTCAGGAGATGCTTAGGTGCCGAGTGCTGTGCGCAGACAGATGGTGGAGACGTAAAGAACACTCTCTGAGTGACATATGGGTGATGCCGTGGAGCTCAGGCAGGACCTCACAAGAACCCCACAATGTAGGTGATTTGCTGGCATCCCCGCTTTTACAAATGAAGAAACTGAACCAGAGAGATTAGGTGACAGATGGAAAGTGAAGTAAGTGAAGTCGAGGACCGAACAAGCGGCCCAGCAGCAAAGCCCAAGCTCTCTGCCACTATGACTGCCACCTCCCCTAGGCCAGAAAAGCAGAGACTGAGAAGCAGAAAACTAAGGACAGAGCCCCAGGGAGTGTGGATATTCAGGGGCTGGGAAAAGGTGAAAACCAGAGTAGGGAAAAAACTTCGGGGAGAGTCACGTCCTGGAAGGCAGAGGAGGAGAGTGTTTCAAGGAGGGCGGGGTGGGCGGCACACAGAGCAGCGCAGGAAGGAGTGAAGGCGCACCCTGCACTGAGCACTCAGGGCAGGAGCAACCAACCGGCCGTGAGGGGAGAGGCCAGACTGCAGGGCGCTGGGAAAGGCTGTGAGGAGAGGGAGTGAACACAGCGGACATAAAAAACTCCTTCTAGAAAGCTGCTTGGGAGGCAGGGAGGCAGCTGTCAGTCGCTAACAGTGACCACCCCGGGAAGAGCAATGGTCAGGACTGGAACCTAAACGCCACTTTATACCGAGGCTTCCACCACTGTGCTAAGTGCCCAGGGTGACTCAGACGCTCCGAAAACATAGCAGCCAAGAGCACTTACTCTGTTATGAAACAAGACGGCAGCCTGACTGAGGTGTCTGCCCAGGGCCAAGGACCAAAAAAGGCATGTGCTCGAGGACCCTGCCTACTACTCCAGCACCTCAACTAGGGCTAAAAAGATGACACTCAGCCATCTCTCCTGGCGGCCCAACCAGGCCTTCCAGGGGAGGGAGTCAAGGGTTTTTCTGAGACTTAAGGCACCCCAGCTCTCTCTCCCCATCACAGCAGCAAGAACTGAAAGAGAATGACCCGGAGAAAGGGCCTACCGCCACAGGCACCTCATTCATCCTCCCTGGGAAATGGTGGTCCAGTTTACAGACAACACCAAAGCATACACAAAGGTCCCAAGAGTTGCAGTGACCCAAGCTTTTGCAGACTGTCAACATTTAAGAAAAAGATCTAGTCTGGCCCATTAATGCCTTGGGGTGGGGCCTGCAAAAAGAAAAGGCACACCCCGTCTAGCTGAAAAGCCCGCTACACTGCTCGGAATTAAGAGTCTGCCTTACACCTGGAGGCTTGCTTCTCCCGCCGTGGACGTGTTATGTGTGAAGGAAAGACACTGTCTTCCAGTACTGGTCATGGTTTGGTTCTGAGCATCTGGTCCGGCAGTAACCGCTTCCTTCCACCAGTGTTTGCAGAGCACAGAAGAAAATGTACTTACCTCCTCAACCCGTGAGAAGACGAACACTATTTAAAATAATGTCTTCACCAATATTCACCAGTAAAGGTTAATCCACCAGCTGCTCTACTATCTGCTTCTTCATAGAAACACTGGCATAATGTCAGGCTTTCACTGAATCTCACTTGTCAAGAGTATCATGTATTTGGTAAATATACAAACATTGTAAATTAACCGACTTTTTAAACTTTCTTTTATTTTTTTACTGATGAATGCTTTCTATTAAAGAGTTTCACAAATCACCTTTTCTTGCGTCGGCATAAAACTTATTCATATTCGACCCCTAAATCATCCCAAATTTGACATTTTATTCTTCAACTTATCTGACATTTTTATCTTCTAGGTAAGAGCCATCGCTTTTGTTCAGCTCTGTCCACTCGAATCATCAGCGTAAGCGAATGGCTGTTATGAGACCATCTTCACAAAGAAACAACGTCTGTTCCTTCCCTGACGCTCATTACAGCTCAGGCCCCCACGGCTGCTCTCACCCTCACCTCACAGGAGGGAGGAGTCCAACTCAAACCCCCGTGACGCTGCAAAGGAGACACGGCACAGCTCCTCAGGTAGAACCCTAGAACCTATGGGCAGTGAAAAGTTTCAGACTACATAAAAGCTATTTTTTTAATGCTGAGGAAAATTAAGTTTACTTAAAATAATTTGCCAACATGAACCAAATCAACAAAACAGAGAGAATACAACTCAAGTTTGCCCCAAGCCCTCCACCCCAACACGGCTCCAAGGACCCTTATCTGAGTAGGGCAACAGGTAAGGTTTTAGTGTATGTGCTGCCGAAGCGAGCACATCGACAAGTAGGGTTTTAAGCGCACGGATACAAAGGCACACCTTGGTTTGCAGGGCCCTGTTTGTTTCACCTGTGTGTACCCAGCAGTTAACACAGTATCACAGTGCAGAAATAATCAGACATATACATTGAGAATCTTATAGTAGACTTTCAATAAATATTTGAATCAATGTGTTCCTATAACATGCATAAATCAAATGCTGTTAAAATTCAGTACATTTCCAGATATTTAAAACACTTATGAATAAATAATACACCATCATTTTCGATGTTTTTTTCTACGTCTCAGTAAAACAAGCACTTTAAGATTCCTGGCAGGTAAGAATTTTTTTTTCTTTAATACAAATATTCCAGAATATTTGCTTCTTAAAATAACTCTGTGCTGTCTTTTTATAATAAAAATACTTAAGTCTAAATGAATATGTTTTACAAATTAGTATTTATCTGTATAGTTAAATTTAGACTTTGCTGACTCAACTTCTATCACAATCACAAAGTATGAGCTATTTTGACCCTTTAAATATATCTACTTAGATACAAACAATCTGCCATTACAGGGAGAGGCAAAATATTAAAGTTGATGTTTTAAATAATAACAATAAAGTACTTTTAAAGTTACCTTATTTATCTTCACAAATCTGAGAGGTGTTATTACTACCCTAATTCTAAAGGTAAGAAAACTGACTAATAAAGAGCACCTGAAAGTTCCAAGATCAATAAATACTTAACAAATAAAAGTGACTGCCTAATGAACTTTAAGATACCCAGAAATTAATTTGAAATGATCAGAGCTGCAAGTTTTCATTCTTTCACAAACATGCAAGAAAAACAGTGATGAAAAAGATTACAGGGAGCCATCTTAAATCTCCTCAAGAATGTTTCACAGGAACATATGAAAGAGGAAAAGCCTTTCTGTAATAATAACAAAGAAGAAGGAAGAAGAGAATAATAATCTCAACCAGTAATCCCAAATTATGATTTGGGCTCCTCAAAATTATCCTGATTGATATTCTCATGTTCAGTCTAACGATCTCTCTATTAGATGAACAGTGAGTAAAATCAACCCTCCCAGTTCTCCCATCATTAGAAGCTATTTCTTGATACTGGGGTTTTTAAATGATCCTTAGGAAGGCAATAAAAATTGTTTATAGTTTTTAACTCCAGGGTTATGATTTTAGTTCGGGTTTATTTATTTTCCATTCAGTGTTTAAAGAGAACAAATAAATTCTTCTACTAATGAATTATGTTTTCAAATAAATCAGGTAGTAAATGAATATAGCCATTCTTCCCACATTAAACAATCAGAAATACTGCCAACATTTTTCAACATATCTATCCTAATATTTGGCCCCAGAAAATAAATTTTAAAGAATAACTTGAGTTTATCTGGATCAGACCAAAGGCACTTTATAGTCAAATCCAGTTTGTTCTTTTGCTACTGTGTTTCCCCAAAAATAAGACCTAGCCGGACCATCAGATCTAATGAGTCTTTTGGAGCAAAAATTAATATAAGACCCGGTCTTATTTTACTATAAGACCAGGTTATGATATGATATGATATAATATAATACCAGGTCTTACATTAATGTTTGCTCCAAAAGACGCCTTAGAGCTGATGGTCCGACTAGGTCTCATTTTGGGGGACCCACCGTAATAACTAAGCATGTTATTCTCAAATGCTATCTCAGAAGGTGGTGCGCTGCCTCTTTTTTTCTTTTTTTAATCTTTTTGCTTGTGGGCCTCATGTGAAAAAAGGTCATGTTCAGGCTTTATTTTCTGTAAAACACATAAAATTGTGTGCCCAATTTCTAGCCATCCACAAACAACAGGTCAAGAATTTTTGACTTTTCCAAAATTAGTATAAATGCATGTTCTAATACGAACAACTCACTGTCTAGTTTTTCATTTCAGTGAGTTTGTTGTATCATATAGCCTTATTTCACTTAATAACATTTTACATGGTTCACTGTGCCACTTCAGTACATTTTATAGAGCTATTTCACCTCACTTTTCACTGAACAGTGTCACAAAGATACAGTAATTTGAGTTGATAAATAGATTGCAATTTAAGACATCTTACCTGTACCTAATATGTTATTTCATTTTCTTGAACAGATCATTGAACTATTTGCTTGCTTGAGTAAAAATCTATTAGTGTGTATATGCACAAATTTTATCCTACTATTTAAGGCTAAAATATTTCCTTTCTCTTTAAAAAATATTGACTTCTGACATCTATCATCTTCCTTCATCATTTTTTTGGTCTACTTCTCCAATATTAACTCTCTGTCGTGTGTGTGTGTGTGTGTGTGTGTGTGTGTGTGTGTGTGTGTAAGACTGAAAGCACCAAAGAAAATCGTTAGAGGAGGCAGAGGGGGAGCTTCCAGCCTCTCCTACACTTGGGATTGGCTCTCCACACACAGTTGTTATTGATACTGCTCAGACTATGGATGAGCCAAGAGATTCGAACCGGACTACAGTGATTAATTTTCTCAGATTTCCAACATTATAGATTATATGTTGTTTAATTTTAAAGGCTACTCTGTCAGGTATAGCAATCACAAGTGGTGCTATAACCAGATGGAGAGCTGTTAATGAAATGAACAAATCTAAGAAATTACTAACACTAATCGACACTGACTGGCAATTACAAGGTACTAGTAACTGCACCAGCCTGTCATATACCAAACATCAGACACATCCACTGTCCCTAAGGCATGAAAGAGGAGGCATGAGGCCAAAGACACTTTCCACTTTCATCTTCCTTAATTACAACTTAGCTATTAAACTGCCTCATTCAGATTAAGTATTTAAATATGAAATTACTATAGTAACAATACTCAATTTTAATCCAAAAGTCAAAGTTAATTACATAATGTACAAGATTCAGAGCTTAGAACTTTTCTTACCTTTGCTAAGGGGAAGATAATCTAAAGTCTTTACAAACAAAATTCAGTTTTAAAAATCAAAACTATACTGACTCTTAAATTAAAAAAAAAAAAATCCCCAAAGCCTACAAACATATTGTTCCTGAATAGGAGAGAAACGTGCTCTTTTTTTTTTTACTATTAAAAGTAGCCCTGAAAACTTTATTTCAGCTTTATTGGTAGTAGCTGAAAGTTAAACATATTTAAATGTATATATCAATAGAAACATATCATGATATATCCATGAACTGGAAAATCATGCATTCATTAAAAAAATAAAGTTAATGCTTTATAAATCTGCTACTATGAAAAGATCTCCAAGATATATACTGAATAACAAAAACAAGAGGCACATACAAACGCACACGATATGTGAGGCAAAAATATACCATCACCATCATCACTTGGGAAACAAATATTAAGAATATGAGAGTTACCTGCAGAAAGCCAAATGTGGAATACTCGTGGGGAATAGGAGCTGGGGTAACACAATAGAACAGAAACCTTAGCTTTCTGTTTTATACCTTTTCAACACTTCTTTTAAAACTGTGTAACATACACTGCTTTTAAAATTATTAAGGAAACTTTTGACTGTCTTTGAATTGATCTATATATTATACAATGAAACAAGAAGATCCGGTGCAGGGACACTCTGGCCTGGCCTTCTAGAACACGCCTGGCACAGTCTCTGCCTCCTTCTCTCACTCCTACCCCTGGAAGGAGGAGTAACTGATCTAACTGGTGATACAGAAGGAGCTGAGCGGAGGGGCCCAGCCTTTTCTAAACTCCCTTTCAGACTGGCCTGCCAACAGAAGCTCAGACCTTTCCACTGTCACTAGCGGGGGGCCCGAAGGGGTAGAGCAGGTGTGCTGGCCGGTGCTCATCCAGCTGTGGCAGTGATTGAGTGTAAGCGTGTCTGATTCAGGTGGAACACTGAAAAGCCTCTGCATTTTTGCTGCACTACTAAGCTGTGTTTTCCAAGAAACTTGTTACTTCAACCTTCATCTTGTGCCTAATTTTCAAATGATTCTGAACCAATTTGGAGAGGTTCCAAAAAGCTCCAAGATATACCATTAAATGAAAAAAAGAACGATGCTGTATAGTGTATACTCTATAGTATGATCTCATCGATGCTAAATAAAAAACACCACTATAAAAATATACGCTTGTATAAAAATGTCTGAAAGAACAAACATTAAACAGGGTAAAGAATGGATTGGGAGACAGGAAGGAGGACTGTCACTTTTTACTCCTCAGTTTACTTGTGTGGTATTCAAAATTCTCCAGCAAGCATGTATTCATATATTTTTGTGGTAATTTTCAAAATATTTTAATAATTTTTGCTGGAAATTTCGGTAACTACAGATCAAGCGCAAGTTTCTAAACTTTATGGTTACCAGCAGTTTCGAGAAGTGGTTCTCAAAGTGTGGGCTCCAGACGAGCTGCACCAGCACCTGGGAACTTGTCAGATATGCAGACTCTGAGAACCCATCCCAAATCTGCAGAATCAGAAAGTCTGGGGATGGAGCCTAGCAACCTGTTGTAATACCCCTCCCCGGGTGATGGTAATGCTACAACAGTAATGAGAACTATGGGGCTAGAGAATCACTTACAATAGTCAAGTTTCAATTTTCCCATTTATAAATCTTCAAGACCTATACTGCGCGCGCGCACACACACATACCCCTACCTACCTATAAATCATGTTTCATCTCAACAAACATTTATGGAATACCTTTCAAACTGCGTTATTGTAGTAACTTTTTAGTATAAACTAAA
This sequence comes from Rhinolophus ferrumequinum, assembly GCF_004115265.2. Lineage (NCBI taxonomy): Eukaryota > Metazoa > Chordata > Mammalia > Chiroptera > Rhinolophidae > Rhinolophus > Rhinolophus ferrumequinum. Next base: position 7,541,987 of record NC_046288.1, read on the forward strand.
ATACTTCAGTAGAGAAATGGTATCTTGAAACCATAGGAAGAATCCCCAGCCCCGTTTTAAAGGGACTGAACTATTGTCATAAGCCAAAGCCCCAGAACAGATTTCCTACTAGGAACGGACTGTAACATGGCTGCCTCCTTACACACTGAAAAACATCCTCAACCAAGTAACAACTTGTTAATGGAATGTTAACAAAATGTTGAATATTCTCAGCTAGTATTTCTCCTTCGTAACTTTATGCTAGGAAGTCCATTTAAAATTAAGTAGTGTTAGCATTTACAGATACCTGTTTGGTGATCGTCTTGGCCAACGTCTTCTGTTAGATTCTGCAAGAAATATGTTCATTATTACCAAGAAATCACATACCACACTGCAAGTTTTAAAATTCAGTATTTTCATAAACAGCTGATATCTTAATATCTATAACCTAAATTTTTATCAAATACACTTAAAACAACTATTTTAAACAGTTGGTAGTTTTGTCTTTAAAAGATTGACTTACTAGCTTATTAAGGGTGTGGTAGATCTTATGAATATTTGCCAGTGTTGAGAGATGAGAATTCAGCTGAAAGTCTTTAAAAGAAAAAGGAGAAAATTCAGTGTCATTCATTTCCCACAGTGCAAAGACTATAAAAAAGAGCGTTCACAAGTGAAGATAAACAAATGTTTGGATACAGTTGAATACTATCTCCATTAACTTGATACTTATTAAATAAAATATAACAGGCAACTACTGACCTAAAAATAAAGTCTAACAATAAAGTTAAAATTCCAACCAAATGTTAGATAGAGTTCATCAAATTTTCATGTGAATTGAAAGATAAAACAAAAATACCTCAGTAGTTATAAAATCCTACCAGCAATGAACCTGAACTTAACAGAAAAGTATCAATGTTATCAAATTAAACAAGTCACACAAAAGACAGAAATGAAACTGATCGTTTCTCTTTCCCTTTGTCTTCCCCAGAATTACCAGTAAAATATCAAGCTCCCCAGAAGAAACTAACAGACCAACTTCTCAATCATTCAGCAGTTCTTATAGTATATTTATTTTGTTGGCTCTTATACAACAGAGAATAAAAAAGGAATCTAAGCCCCTTGCCCTCCCATTAATCAAACACAGACAAATCAAAGAATGATCCTGCAAGCTGAGTCCAGCAAGCCCTGTGATGGAATCTGTTAACTGAAATATTACATGTGCCACAGAACCAGACACACAGAAGCAGAAATCACACTCCGAGAGAAGTAGGCCCAAATCAAAGAATGTATCCACACTGAATCATTTCCAGCTGTGGAGTTACTAAATCATACATACAAGACAAATTACGTTGCTCCACCTAAGAATCCTGCACAACATAAAACTTTAAGGTTAAACTGTTAGGCTTTTGAATCTCTAATTTCAAATGATTTTTATCAAGTTAAGTATGCTCACATACATATTAGGCTATGTAAAAATTAGCTAAAAGTCTGAATAATGTCATATTTGACTAAGCATCAATAGATGTGTTTTCATAAAATATCAGAAATTACATTAGTTGTTTTTCTTTACTATCATGAAGGTTAGGAAAAGTTAGTCTTGAAAGTAACCTTGAAAAGATACTGTATCTCTCCAAGTTATGCCATTCTGATTAAAAAAGGGGGAGGGGGAATTGCCCTTCACGGGGGTATTTATTCGGGACATGTATCAGATGTCAAGAACAGACCCAAAGAGCAGACTCGACAATACAAGCTGTCTATGCAGGAGGACTGGGCATTCTGGGCTGCTGCTCCGAATCTGGAAAGCAAGCTGATTTCCCTGCCAGTATTTAGAAAGCTTTACTTTCTTTTCTAAATTGTGGCAGTAATCCAGTTCTTGGCTGGCCTGCAGGGAAGAGGGGCCAGCAGGAAGCAAAGCCCCTGACACTGATGCTCCATTGTCAGGAGCTGCAGGCCATCCAGGTCCCCACCGCACGCGTACACTGCTCTCCCTACCAGGCGACAGCCAAACACCTACCACCACAGTCACAGCCATCAAGAGTGATCCAGAGAACCCGAGTGTATGGCTGAGAGGCAATCAGAAAAGGGGCTCAGGCTCTAAATAGGCCTTGAACATAGACAAGTGTTAATTGTTTGGCATCTGAATGGTTTAGCCATATTTAAGGTAAATGACAATATAATGTGGCACAGAACCTCTTCCATTTTAATTAGAGCATTGTACAGAAAAGTTTTAAAAAGCATGAGGGGTGTGTGAGTGTATGTCTATGTGTGTATTTACTTACTCATGTTTATGTTTAATAAACATGGATAGAGATCCCTAGACCTAGAAGCGACAGCCCGCTCCTGGGCTGCCAGAGGCAACGGGGTGCTTAACCATATACCAGCCCCCACCCCGCATCTACTCCAGAGCCATAACCCCCCTTTTTGTGGTCTCTCAATTTAAAAATAGAAATATAAATGATACCTTCCATTATCATCTTGATATTAAATCCTGAGTTAAAACTCCTGGGCATCCCCGCAAAAAACAAAAATAGGAAATTTAAGGGTCATGATTCTTTTTTTTCACTGAGGCCACACAGGAGGAAAGAGAGACAGGGACTTGCCAAAGATCATCCAGCAGTGCGTTATCCAGGGCCCCCGTGCTACACTTGCTCACATCCTGACGTCAACTCAACTGTCAAAATTCACATAGAGAATCTAAACGAGTTGTAATTACTACATCCTCCTACACACACACACACACACACACACACACACACACACACACACACACGTCCTGCCCAAATAACCACTGTGCTTCACTACCTCTCTCTGGAGTCTGACATCTGGTTTGAATCTCAGGTCTGCCAGGTTTTTAAGCTAACCTTTGAATGTCCTCGTCTGTAACACGGGATCACAGCGCCTGCATGTGGCAGACAGCCTTTACAAGGCCTGGACCAAAGCAAGTGCTCAATAAAAGGTATCAACTATCACCACATCCTCTATACCATTTTCCACACCACCTAGCTTCTAAAAGCGTCTCTAATTTCCGTACGTCCAAGTCAAGCCCCAGCACAGAAACCCCCAAGCTGGTGCCCCCTCTGTGACTGAGACACACGGCCTGACACATCTCCACAGCCTAGGAGGGCCTCGCTGCACTCGTACATCACCAACTGATATTCCTGACGGTCAAAGGTCATCTCTACACAGTGGAAAATATCTACAGGAGTGATTAAGACCAGGCTCTATACATGAAGTTTCACGTTTACAAACAGAGAACAACGAAGTCCATTTCACAAACCACATATGTCAGCAAGTCTCCATTTCCATATCCAATGGCTACGACCGTCACCACCGTGTCATCACTTCACCCCCCAAAAAAATCAGTAAAAAGTAAAGGAACCAGCAACATGAATCCTTTTCCTTTAGTTTCACCAAGGTAAAAAGAAACTAAGGAGGAGACACAAATTCAAGGAAAAAAAAGACAAAAATGGCCTTAAAAGATAAATCCACAAAAATTAATACATATTAAATTTATGGTTCATCTGTTCAGTGCTCAGGGCAAGTAATAGCCCTTAAAATCTAAAAAAGACTTGACATCTTTAAGGAATAGATGTTAAGAGTAAAGATCAAATGCTTTACAGAGAATGTATTTAGGAAAGCACTAACTGATTCATAAAAATCTCCTTCGGCTCATATTTCAATTCCGAAGGAAATACTACGTTAAGTCAACTTTATTCCACCATCAAAAGGCTCTTTAGAGTAAAGCAATGACTGGGGTTGACTCTCCTGTGTGACATGCAAACCCTATATTCTAAATTAACAGCAACAAATGGCTCTGTAAAAAGCCACAGCCTGCGTGATAAATAGCTTGCTGAAATTATCTTCTGGGTATTCTTAAAACTACCAACAAAGGCTGACAGGGCATAAAAGTTTTCTCGGTTGCTGGGTTTTTTGTTGTTTTGTAATTACCATTTGCTGTAATCCACATAACACAGAAGAAAAAAATGTGTGCCTCAGAGAGGGTGCAAGTCCATTCCCCCAAACTACCCCAGGTAGAGAGTCCCACAGAATAGACCAAGACATAAATATCTGTAATGAAACAACTACGGGTAAGTTCAAACAATGACCATCAACCAAGAGAATCAAATTTTAAAAATTAACAGTCTATTTCCGTAAGAGGGTCAAAAACAATTTAAATGTACAAAAATTAAAACCTTTCCTTTATGCCACAGTCACTTGTAAAATACAGCTGGGAGGTGATCTCAATTTTATTAGGAACAAAAAGCAATAATACATGTAGGAATAAACTTAAATATGCAACATTCAAATGAAGAAACAATAAAAGCTTACTGAAAAACATAAATACAGAGATACTACATTCCTGGAATGCAAAGTCCCAGTATTGTAAAGCAATCCTTCTCCCTTTACTAAACTACAAAGTAATTGCAAATTCCTGTTCTTTGCACCTCCCAGTTTCCCATCCCTAAGAAAGAGGTGGGGAAAGGGAGGGAGTCAGACAAACTTGGCAGATTGGTTCTAAAGTTCATCTGAAAGAACAAACATGCTAGGTTTGCCAAGAAATTGTTGAAAAGAATGAGGAAGAACTTGCCCTATCAGATATCAATACATAGTATAAAGCAGAAGTTGGTAAATTCTCTGGAAGGACCAGATCATAAATATTTCAGGCTTTGTGGGCTATATGATCTCTGTTGCTACTACTTTGCCATTGTAGCTCAAAAGCAGCCATAAGCACTGTATAAACAAATGAGTGTGGCTGTGTTCCAATAAAACTTTATTTATAAAAACAACCAGGTGGTGAGCCAGATTTGGTCCATGGGCTGTAGTTTGCCAATGTCAAATATAAAGGTACATTAGTCCCCTCTTATCCGTGGTTTTGCTTTCTGTGGTTTCAGTTGGCTGAGGTCAACCACAGTCCAAAAATATTAAATGGAAAATTCCAGAAATAAACAATTCATAAGTTTTAAATTGTGTGGTGTTCTGAGTAGCGTGATGAAACCTCATGCCTGCCTGAGACACGCACCATCCCTCTGTCCAGCGTTACCCACGCTGTACATGCTTCCTGCCCATTGGTCACTTAGCAGCCCTCTCCGGTACCAGATCGACCGATCAACTGCCAAGCTATTGCAGGGCTTGTGTCCAAGGAACCCTTCTTTTACTTAATAATGGCCCCAAAGCGCAAATGTAGTGATGCTGACAATTGGGATATGCCAAAGCAAAGTCATAAAGTACCCCCTTTAAGTAAAAAAAAAATGTATGTATAGGGAAAAAACATAGTATATATAAGGTTCAGTACTATCCGTGGTTTCAGGTATCCACTGAGGGTCTTGGAACATACCCTCCACAGATAATGGGGGAGTCTGTATAGTAACTGTAATGGTAGGTATGTGTGTAAGACAACAAACCAATGGAAGAGAGTTGATAAACATGTATGTATGCATGTATGTACATATGTATGAACACACATATAATCATAATAATAAAACTGCATTTTAAATTAATGGGGATGAGATAATTACTCAGTAAATACAGGGGCAACTAGCTAGCATGTGAACAAATTTAAAGTAATTCCAAACTCACACAAACGTGACAGATGGAAAGGGAAGGCACGCGAGGGAAAAGTCCTAATTATAAACTCAGAGGCCCGCACACTCTGCCTCTAGCCATCTATTCAATCCATGTCCTATTCATCTTCCCCTGGCTCGTTCTTCTCAGTCATAGTGAGCTTCCTGCTGTTCCATAAACCGTCCAAGCATACTCCTACCTCAGGGCCTTTGCACATGTTGTTCTCTTTGCCTTGAGTCCTATTCCCTCTACTTGCTCTCATACTCCATCAGGTCGCCATTTAAATATCCTGTTCTTACAAAACCTTGCCGCATCCAACGAACAGGACTCCTTCACTCTTTATCACCTTGCCATGCTTTACTTCTCTTTATGGTACCACCTGATAACATGTCATATATTTGTCATCTTCCTCTCCCATTAGGATGTAAGCTTCACGAAGGACTGCTGTATCCCTACTACCTACTAGAACAATATCTGACACATACTAAGTGCTCAGTGAATACTCAGTGAATAAATGAATGCAGACACAAATGCACCAAGACCTAAATTCAGTATGTTCAGGGCTTTTTAGTACATCTACAGCATTAGTTCTTCAAATGTGAGAAGCGGCATAGTAATAGACTCAAAAAAAGGTCCAAAAAAGAAGACTGAATCCTGCTTCAGAGTTTAGCTTTAATCTCCTAAGGAGATTCCAACTGAGCCAGAGGGTATGCGAGTGTAACAGATAAATACGGCACATTCAAGCAGCAGCATCAACTCTGCTCAATGGCAATTCATCTGTAGGAGTGTTACATGAACACAAAAACGTGATTATGGTATAAGACTTTAAAGAAATGTGCCCACACTGAGCGAGGCTCCCAGGACCGAGAGGGCACCTAAGTCACGGAACCTCTGCCATAGCCCAAGGCTGGTGGAGAAGTGTGAGTAGCACGGCTCTGCGTCAGGGCGCCACACAAGTGGTTTAAATCGGGTTTTTTAGGAAGATCATTTCTATGGCAAATGTGTGGCATAGATGCTGGGTGGCCTGGATTTAGGATGGATTTTAGGATGGACTTTCCTGAAGACAACTGGAAGTGATTGGAATGGAAAATCATCAGGGCCTTAAGTTAGTGGCAGTAAAAATGGAGAGGGAACATGCAGAGCACAATGGGAATGCAGAATATCCACATTTAACTCAAACAAATTCAACTTTATTCACTTGGCCAAAAAAAAAAAAAAAAGGAGGGGGAGAGAAGAAAGTAAATTTCCAACTGTCCCAGTAACTGCCCTCCCTTCTCCTTACTGAGCAGGAGAAGGGGCAACGTGAATCCCATAGTCACTCAGCTACTACATGCCAATCACGTGTGCATCTCGCAACAGTGTAGGAGTCTAGTATTTAAAGATTTTTTTTTCCATAAACACGGCCCTTAAACGCAAGGTAGCTGCTTCAACTGGTGCTCAGCTGAAGAGACAGCGACCTGTTCTAATGCTGGAGGAAAGGGCTGGCTGCGCTGGACAACCCCCAGCGGGCATCTCCTGAAAGTAGTGCCAGTGATATTTTTAATACGGGTGATTGTCACCTTACATATGGACTTTAGAACTAACTTCTATATAAAATGTGATTGTGCTGTGAGGAAAAAGAACAAGGCTGCATTCGGGAGACAAGAGAGGAGCTGTGCTGCACATCCTTTTGTCCACATCTCATTTTATTAGCTCAAGCAGGTCAGACAGCTTAGCTGTGGCCAAGCTGGGAGTAAGTTACATCTTCTAATTCCCAACCCAAAGTCTGTTCTTCCATTCTAGCTTATTTCTAATCTGATCTATCTTCACGCTCCATAAAAGATAAAAGGAAAAAAGCCAACAGCATTTCCCATGCAAAGTTGTTAATAATCAAGCACACTTAGGGTAATATATGTTTTTTAAGCTATCAAAACTGGCTAAATTTAGAACAACCTACCTTTAAAAAAAGAAAGAGAAAAGATGTGCAGTAAAGGTACCACCAGTAATGCGGATGTTATTTCTATTTTAAGTACAACTTCTTTCTATTGGTCACTAAAGAGTCATAAAAGTAGTTTATCATTAGCTAAACTCCAGCTGGCCAATCAGAGCAATGCTCTCAGGTATAAAAGCTTTTGATGCAGCACTATGCACAGATATGTACTTAATAACTGCTGTTTGATGACAATGAAAATGATAAACTAAACCAGTAAACGCTGGGGGGGGGGGTCCTCCACGGGACACTGGGACAGTGACAGAAAAATGACCATGTTATGCCAAAAGAGTGAAACAGAATTGGACAAAATTAAAGGTTATCAAAACCAGAACTCATCCCGAATGCTTCTGGGACAGAAGAACATGACCTAATGGTACAGGGCTGGGCCTCTCTAACTGGGACTCAACACAGACAGCGTAGGGCTTCTCTAAGCTATGGGTCACCTGGCCCATCCTCCCGAAAGGTGAATTTCACTCAGTCGTATGGAAAAAGAAATCAACTCTGTGTTACAGCCAAGGATGTAGTGTAGCTGAGAGCCAGTGTTTAGGTGTGCGTGGCCTCCTTCCTTCTAGAAGAGAAGCCTTCTGTCCTACAGGTTTCAGACAGAGGATGAGAATGTCAGTGATCTCGAGTGGAGACCTCCAGCCGCCTTTGATTTCAATCGCTGAGACTTCGGATTTGTTACTGAAGCACAATAGAATCCGAGTCTTCCACACGTCCTTCCAAAACTCTACCTGACCTAAGTTACCTGCCCGAAGTCATCTCATTCCACTCATCCCTGCTCACCCATTCCAGCCACACGTCTCCTTGAATACAAGTGACTTCCTACCTCAGGGCCTTTGCACTTAATATGCCCTCTGTCTCAACAGCCTCTGATGCTCACAGGCCTGACAGGTGACCTCAATGAAATAGCTACTCAAGTGTCACCTGGGCACAGAGGTCTCCCCCGACTTCTCTATCCAAAGCTGAACCTCCAACCCCCACCAGATTTAGATTACTGCAAAGTACTCGTCACTTTCTGACATTTTCTAACAGCTTTATTGAGATCTACTTCACAAACCACACAAGGCACCCATTTCAAGTGCGGTCAATGTTTTTCAGTGTTTTCACAGAGCTGTGCAACCATCTCCACAATCTAATTTTAAAACATTTTTATCGCCCCATTAGCCGTCACTCCCCATTCCTCCCCTCACTCCTCAGGCCTACGCCACCATAAATCCACTTTCTGTCTCTGTAAATTTGCCTATTCTGGACATTTTATATCAATGGATTCATACAATATGAAGTCTTTAGTGACTTGACATTATACTTTATATATATTTACATCTTTATCCTTTGCCACTTCCTTAGAGCCCCAGGTCCAGGCAAACAGGGACTTTCTTTTGCTTTGTTCCCCACTACATCCCAATACCTAAAACAGCAAAAGCCTAGTACATGACAGGTACCAATAAACAGGAGAATAAATGCTTTATAAGTACGTAGTCACCGAGGTTAGCAATGTGACCTTGGCAAAGATTTTGAAGCCAGAACTGAGGCCAGATAAAGTGGGCTGAGAATCAAGCAGGCAGTGAGGGAGCAGACAGACTATGTCAAACATAAAAATCCTGCTCCAGAAGTTTGACTGTGAAAGGGAGACTAGAAATGTACATGGGATTGAGCGAGTCTTGATTAGGGTCTTATGATGGCGAGACTAGAGCATGTTTAAAATGCAAACGTTAGATTTGCTTAGTATCCTGGAAGGGTACAGTAGCCAGAGTGTAAAGACCAGGTCAGATCACAAGTCAGTGCAGATCTATCTACACATGAGCTCAAATGTCTGATTTTAAAAGTACAAAATGCGGGGCAGCCAGTTGGTTCAGTGATTAGAGTGCAGTGCTCATAACACTAAGGTCACCGGTTCGATTCCAACACGGGCCAGTGACCTGCGCCCTCCACAACTAGGCTGAAAACAACGACTTGACATGGAGCTGATGGGTCCTGGAAAAACACACTGTTCCCCAATATTCCCCAATTAAAAAAAAAGTACAAAATGCAATTTTAAGTAATAAAAATCATTAAAAATGAGTTCTACTTTAAAATAACTTGGAATATGAAAATCTACCATAAAGTAAAGTCTACTTGCTTTTGGCACTATAAAAAGGAGTGTTTTAGGGGGCGGCCGGATGGCTCAGTTGGTTAGAGCATGAGCTCTTAACAACAGCGTTGCCGGTTCGATTCCCACATGGGCCAGTGAGCTGCGCCCTCCACAACTAGATTGAAAACAACTTGACTTGGAGCCGAGTTGCGCGCCCCACAACGAGACTGAAAACAACATCCTGACTTGCAGCTGATGGGCCCTGGAAAAACACATTGTTCCCCAATATTCCCCAATAAAAATAAAAAAAACTTAAAAAAAAAAACAAGCAGTGTTTTAAATGTTCTACAGTATCAACTTACACCTTTGCATACCAACTGACAGCTATTTAGCTATATGAGATGGCACGAGTATACATCTCATCTGTAGAAACAAATATATTCATATTTGAGGTCAAATTATTAAAACACAAAGATTTGAAATGAGTTTTCTATATCGCAATACTAGGAAAACCCAAAAGTTAGGTCTGTGGGGCAGCTTCATTCTACATGCCTTTCATTGCTAGAAATAGGACTTTCTTTATCTGTAAAATGGATAATAATAGTGCCATCCTCATAAGGATACTGTGAGGATTAAATGCGTTTTTGCTGCAATGTGCTTAGAACAGTGCCTGGCACACGGAGAGCGTACCTGAGTGCTGGCTATGTCAAATGGGGTGCAGGAATGGTCTGTGCTACCCGCCCAGTGCAGGGCCCAGGTGACAGAAGCTGCAGATTTTGAACCCTCTCCCCCACACCCCAAACCAAACCCAGCACACTAATTAAGCTACTTAAACGAACCCAGTGACTGTACATCAGAATCACCTGGGGAGCTTGAAAAAAATGCCACTGCTGGCACCCCAATCCAGATCACTGAAATAAAAATGGGGGGAGGGGAGCACTGATCTTTTCTCAAGCAGCCCAAGTGATTCTAATGTGCAAGCAGAGAGGAGAGTTCTGTCCCCACCCTCGACTCAATAGCAGCCAATCCATTCCTGGAACAACCTCACAAAACAGACAGGAATCTAACTCATTCATAAGTACCCTATCAGCATGTAAAAAACAGATCAAGCAGCATGTGAAAAAAAGATCAACGCCAGGGAAAAGATTACAAGGCTGAAAAGCCAGGCAAAAATGAAAAGAAACAAAGCAGCAGTGACGAAGGTGTTAATGTCATTCTCATCAATAAATATTTGCTACTTACAAGGCAGAAAGCCAACAAGGTGAGCATGGAAAGGGGAAAGCCACTAAGTAGGGGGGGAAGCAGGTCATCAGAGGTGACGCAGCGTTTTTACTGAACACAAGATCCAAAGTTAAAGCCATCCAAGCACACCGCTGCTGGCTTTTTCCTCCTAACTCTCACAGGACCCATAAAAGAGGCTGGGAGGAGAAACCATCCACCCAGGAGAGGCGCTGTGCCACCTAGCACCCGTCCTCCATCGCACAGCATATGCCTGTGGGAGCCATCTCAAAGGAGTGGGCCACTTCAGGACACGGGGTCTGGCTGCACTCCAAATGTAACATGGTACAAAGGGCCCTAGATTCATTCCCTTCACCCCACCCTCCCCACTGAAGAGCACACATCTAACTCAGGAGTTCAGAGTAAAAATCATCCTTTAACGTCACGAATGTTACAAGAGCGCAGATTTAGGTTCAAGAGTGCAGCTGTGGCATCAGAAAGCCCTGGGTTCGAGTCCCAGCCCTGTGGAGTCCTCACTGAGTGACTCTTAACCCAGCCTCACTGTGCCTCAGTGTCCTCATCTGTACAGCCGGAATCACAGACCCTCTTTCCAGGGCTATTGTGAGGAGGAAATGAGATGTTACATGCCAAGTGCTTCGCACAGTGATGGCCCATGACTATGCGCTCATAAAGGGTCATTATTTTAATCCCTATTATTAGAAATGGAAGAGCCTAAGACAGACTAAACGTAGAAGATCAAAAAGTAAAGACAGGGCAAGAGGGATGACAGGGTGGCAGGTCTTTAAAACTCTAACTTCAATAGCCAGTTGCCTGGACTTGAATATACAACTATCCTTCTCAGCTTCCTGTTTAATTAAGAACAAGTAATCTGTGGTTTAATTTTGGGAATGGCATCTGTACAAAGAGATCTTAAAGGGGAAAAGGATCATCTACGGAGAAAGAAGAAAATCTCAAAGATGTTACACAAAACTACATTAATCGCTTTACTAAAAGGTCAATTGTACATTTTCTGGCTTTTCTGCAATGTAGGTAGATACTTCTTATATTTTTAAAAATATTAATAGTGTGTGTTTGGAAAGTACTTAACACACGTCTATTTAAAATAAAATGTTAAAGAAGACTGAAAATGACTATTTCACCAGGGAGTTAAAAAAAAGTATGGAAATATTTTTCTTTCCCACTAAGCACCCATTTTTAAATGCCTTCTGTTATTGCGAGTAAAACGGCAGAAATGAGAAGAGGAGGGCTGGGAAAGAAGGAATTCATCCGTGACCCTAATCCTGTTGGAGCCCATTCTGAGAAGAAAAGAACCAAAAGTAAAACAGAGATAATCATATCAACTGGCTCTGCCGTCATCATTCATAGCCCAGGGGCAAAACATGGAATTCCGATGTATCTGCAGGGTTACCACCAGGATTCAATGAGCATTACTTTAGTGGCAGTGCTGGAGTCCCAATGCCTCAGTTAGAATCTCAGTGCACTACTTACAAGCTGTGTGACCCTGAAAAAGTGAGTTAACTTCTTCACCTCAGCTTCCTCATCTGCAGAACGGGGATAAGAACCGTACACAACCTACCTCCGCGGTGGCTGCGAGCACTACAGGAGTTAATCAGGCAAAGCAGCCGAGCAGCGAGAATAATCCCGTGTGTGTCAGTCCCTCCCATTTCCCTTGGTTCCTCCTTTCTCCCTGCACCCACCTTTTGACTTCTTGTTTCTTCTCTCACTTCCCGGTACCTCTTTTCGGCCCTCCCCCCACGTAGCTCCTGCCCACCCCTCTGCTCCCCTCCCCGCTTCACTGGGGGGTCCCAAACTCCCATTCTGTGGCCACAGTCCTCAGGGCTGTCCCCTCTACTCGCACAGCCACCTTCCCACCTCACCCCCCAGGTGCACACAGATTCTTTTCTTCAGACAATGAAACTTCCAAAGCTGAATCCACATGACAATTGCTAGCCCTTCCCTGACGTTTAATTTTACTGACTCCTTATTTGTTCCAAAGCAGCTTAGGCACCAGCTAACCCAGCAGCCACAGCCCCACGCTTCAACTGCCCATTACTTCTCGGCCTCCACCACTTAACTGGCTGGAAGGAAGCTCCTTAAATACAAGGACCCCGGTTCAGTCCTGTCAAGGCAGCGCCTGGCAACAAGAAAAGCCTCCAATGTTTGGTGAATGGCTGAGTGAGGGAATGCCTCGCTCCTTCGGTGCTTCTTAATCACCTCTTTTCTTCTCCAGGCTCTCCTTTTAAAGCCTAACGAGGAGACTGTCATTAGACAGTAATCATTAGCAACAAAAACAGAAAAGTGCCAAGCACTTCTTTAGAAACTGTGTTTTATCTCCTTTAATCCTTGAGACCATTTTTGATCTTGCCTCCTCCTTTTTTCTCCTTGGCCCAACCCCCAACTCTACTCCAAGCACACCAGCCTCTCTGCTCCCCACTCAGAGCCTCTGCGTTTGCAGTCCCTCTGCCTAGAATGCCCTGTCGCCTCCATCAGAGCTTAACTTAAAACCTTCTTTGTGAGGCCTTCCCTGACCATGCTATTCAAAATTACATTCTCCACTCCCTCTCCCCCCTCCACTTACAGGGAGGGCTACCTGTGCTCTCCCGCTTCCCTGATTTATTTTTTTCTACAGATTTGCCTGTTTATTATTTGCCTTCTTCCCTGCACCAGAACGAAAACTTCATGAAAGATGAAGAACAGGCCCTGGTGTATAGTACGTGCTCAATAAACATTTGTTGCCTGAACAACTCCATACCTGGCAGTAGTTATTTCTTATACATGAGAACTCTGAAATGCACACAGAGCAGTTGCGTAACTTACCCGCGGTCACACAGCTAATAGGTAGCAGAGCAAGGATTTGAACCCAGACATTCTGACTCTAGGCCTCACACTTAACTATTATGTTTTCCTGCCTCCTAACCTGACCCAGATAACAATTAAAAGACGTCATCGCATTCAGGCAGCACATCCTAGCATAGTATGTCTTTGGGCCACAGAGAAGCATGAAAAGCCATTTACTAGAAAACCTTTCAAGAGAACAAGTCAACATAGACAGTTTCATGTGGTAATATATTAATTATCAGATTTACAATTTATACAGCACTGATAGTTTTTCTTTGGATTTAACAGTTCAGTAAAAAAGAGAGATTTATCATACTTTTCTATATTGTAATATCCCCATGAGCAGCAAAATAACAAATTATCAACCAGCATGGAGGACTAAAATGATATATGTTAAAAGCTAAAAATTATAGTGGGAGGTAGAGAAGTATTAATTACAAGAGGGCACAGAGAACTTTTTTGGTAATAAAAATGTCCTATATCTTAATTTTAGTAGTGTTTATACCAATATAGATATTTACAAAAATTCATCAAACTGTAAACTTAAAAAGGTCCAATTTTATAGCATGTAAATTATACTCAATAAAGTAGACTAACAAGCAATTAGGACTATCAGATACGAATTCTGGCTAAACAAATATTCCATCGGAAAAAAAAAGCCACAAGTCTTATTTCCATAGCTAATATTCCCAAGTCAGATCCAAAAAGATGCGCAAGTTACACCTTAACTCCTCGAATTGTTTTTTCCTAAGGGACAAAGGCGATTAGGGAAAGACAGCAATAAAGGCTCCATCAGACGAGAACCAGTGGGGTGGCTGGTGAGAACCAGTGGGGTGGCTGGTGTGTCGCTCAGAGTCCTGCCTGACCACCGGCAAAGCAGCCCCCGCAGTTCACACTGCCTGTGTGCTCCGCCTCTTCAGTCCCCTAAGCTGCCTCCAAGCAGGACTCCAGGACTCTACACAGAGTCCAACCAGGGTGGAAAGACCAATCACTGCTCTTCTCCACAAGTGCCTCCACCAGGAATCGACAGGGACAGGTCTGGAAGTTGAATTTGTCAGAAGTCTTAGTTGTGAGCATCAGAAACCAACAAGCTAATTTAAACAAAGAGGGATTTGTTTTTTAAAACCTATTGGCTAGTTCACAGACTCCCTAGGAAATCCAGAGAACCAAGCGCATCAGGTATACAACCATCATCAGGGGACTCAGCAGAGCGCACCATCCACAAAGCCAGGACCAGCCGCCCGGACACCCCACCCCCTACCCCACACCGCAGCCTCCACTGACTCTAGAAATAGAAATAGTGCAGCTGCAACCACTGTCCCTGCTCTCCAAAGGGCCTGCAGGGCTCTTCCCATCACTGGCCTCCATCTTCCAATTCCCACGTCGAGGTGGGTGTGCCTAAGCAGCTCCACACCAATGACAGGAGGAGCCGGGGCCTGCCCACCACAGACACAAAGGGATGCGCGCTGCTTCTGCCAATATTACTGATACAGGCCAGCAAGTAACCAAAGGTTTGCAAAAAAGTATTCACAAGAAAAACATCCTCAAAGATGAAACTAAAAAGAATCATACCCAGAGGTAATGCTATTTGGGGAGGATGGGGCTTTTTTCATATTATTTAGTATTTTACTCAGTATACTAGTTTCAAAAACTACAAGCCTACCTTCTAAGATTGAAAATAACTCATTAACAGCATTTTTCAATCTAAAAAAAAATTCAAATCTGAAGTAGCTGATAGTTTGTCAACTCGAACACTGGACATGACTTAAAAAATATCCTTAGAGCTGAAATAGTCATGCAATAATTGCTAAAATACATGATTCTATTTAAAATGTAGTATCTCAATACCTTCTTCTGCTTATAACATAAGCCACAAATTATAACCTCTCTTATAGCCAAAAATATTTTTAAATGTATGTTCTGCTTAAAGCAATAATTCTCAAGAGGTACTTCTAACCTGAATCCCAGAATAAGACAAAAGAAGAACAAGCCATGAAAAACTCCGAACACTAATTCAATCTGACCAACTATAAAAAGGTATCAGCATTAATGTCAGATTCTCAGAAAACTCACCTCCAACTAACAAAGTTTACTTTTTAAATGAAAAAAGCTTTTCATCAATGTCAATGTATTGTTAATAGTCAGAAATAAAACCAGATAGGACCAGAACTGGTTATGAAATAAAAAGGGGGGGGGAAGCAAAAGCGCTCCAGGCCCCTAAGATCAGGCCTGCCTGAGCCCCTCCACAGGGCGGTGTGGGCCCCCGGATCAGAAATGGATACGCGCACTTTCACACGCGGACTCCTGGTTCCTCAGCATCATTAGCATTTTAACCTCTTTGAGAATTTCTCCAGGCCACAGACATTCTTTGAAATTGATACATGCATGTATTTTTAAAGAAATACTATTTAAATCAGTTTGCACATGGCTGACGTCCAAAAAGGCAGAGGGTGAATGTGAAAGTTTGCATTCCCTGAAGAAAAATCTAAAGATAATGAAAGACTCAGAAACCTGCTGGATAGCAAGAGGAAGAATTAAAATTTTCCGGATAATTCACGAACTATTCAAGAGTTGACCAGTTAAGCTCAATTCAGTCCCTATATGAGGACCTAATAAGCAAGACATCATGGTGGACAATAAAGTGGACACTAAGACACAGTCCCAGATCTCAAGGGGGTAATAACCTAATTAGAGAGGGACAAAAAAGCAAACAAGCAGTTATTGTTATATAAGATAAAATTGAGAACAGAAGTAAACAGTACTTTGGAGATTCGATTCGAGGGAACATGAGTCTGCTAGCAAGGGAATAAGGAACTCAATAATCAAGTCCCATCAGAAGTAGCACTGAAGGCAGTGGGCAAGCAAAGAGCAGTCCAAGAGGAAGAAACTGAGCTTAAACTACAGAAGCTGGTTGGACCCCAGCTTCTGAGGAGTCTGTATTTCGGTAAGCAACTGGGAGCCCTCCAGTTTTTTGGGTAAGGGAATCATAAGGACAAAAATGATTCAACTGGTGATAGAGAAGATAGAGGAGGTTGAGCCTGGCCAAAGGATTACTGGTTATTACAACATATGAAAGGATGGATCAGACCAAGGATGATGGCAAGAGGTACAGGGAAGAGGGGACAGGCAAGGGAAGAGATCCAGCCTCCCTTTCACTACTGACCAGGGAAAGAGGATGAGAAATGTCTAAGCATCCTGCTTAGGTTATTAAATGAACTGCAGTTTCATTAACCAAATGAATAAAATTGGTCTCATTTTCCTCTTTGTTTTGCCTACTAGGAAGCTCAGAGCCAAATACATGGCCTTTTTCTAACGTATAGCAAGCATTTATGTGTAGCCTGTCAATCTATAGCTTATTTTCCTTCCCTTGACACGATTTTATCTATATTTTGTAGGTCCCCTCTAATTATTTCAGAATGAGGCAGAAAATAAATCAACAGATAAAAATGATGGAGACTAAGGCAGAGACACACCAAGTAGCTGGTTCAGGGATATACCTGTAGGCTGCCAACCCAGAGCGTTCTCCTCACCCTTCTTCCACCCTAGCAAAGGCCATATGCCACGACAGCTGAAAAATGCCAGATTTCACTTTCTCAACCTCCCTCATAAGTACCAGTGGCATGAGATCAGTTCTAACTAATGAAACTCAAGTGGAAGTAGCTAAGGTAAACTTCTGGAAAAGACCTCTCTGTTAAGAGGAAGTTGTAAGTAAATAAACTTTTTGCCTCCCTTTCTTACATACGCATGTCTGGTGCTGCAGCAACCACATTGCAAACATGAGGTAATGAGCCTGAGACTTTTGATAATCCAAAATACTAATAGAGGAAGAAAATGATGTAAAGGGAGTAGATTCTTAAGTTATCATTAAGACACTGCATCAACCTTAGAACCTAGAGAAGATAGATAAGAACTCTTACCTCTGGACTTCTTGCTACTGGACAGTAAGCTCTACATTTAAGCCATTATTTTTTTTTCTTATTTAAGCCATTTTTAATTGAGTACTGTTACCTGCCAAAAGCATCCTGACATAACAGAGGTCATCACAAGGTCGGTTTCTGACAGGTTGATTTTTAAACTGAGTTAACAAGATGATGATGATGATGATGATGATTATTGAGAATAATGCAAAACATGTACTATAGTCAGGAAGAAACCAACAAGCTAATAAGAGCTTCCGGGAGCAGCTAAAGAACAAAAAAGAATATAATGATAAATAACATTTGATAAAATGTAATCAAGTGTTAGCAGGAGGACTTCTTGAAGGCAGGAAAAGAGGACGAAAAGAGTAAATGTACAGAAGTAATCTAAGGTGGAGAAAATGAGGGAAACTTTCTTTGCTGGCAATGTTATAAACAAGACAACCTAAAAATCCTTCCCCATATAAAAGAGTCCAAAAATTCTGTATATGAAAGGTCTGTTTAAATGTATAGCTAAGTTCACAAGAAAATAAGGGAACTCCTCAAAGGCCTAAAATCAAAGAGGATCCTAAAAACCAAAGCAGAAAGTATAAGCTGATAACGTATAGAAACCTAGGGTTTGGAGAGCTAGGGGAGGAAAGGAGTTGTATTGTGTGCAAAGGGCACCTGCCCTTTGGAACGCAAGATAAAGCAAAAGGTAAAGAAATGACTAGCCTAATATATTCCTTAAAAAAAAATAAACCATTTTGAAGACAATTACAATTCTTGTTTTCAACCTCATACACTTTATCTTTTACAAGAGCAAATTCCACTGTTAAATGTACACTTTAAAAAACATGTCCATATTACATATTTACATATCACAAAGGGCTTCCTGGATATTTCACCACAAACTTAAAAACTATATTAATATAAGATAGATATAAACTATGTCCCCCCAAAAACCACACATTGCCCAATTTTTCAGCCATGAAGAAAAGAACCATCATTGAATCAGGTACACATTCAGTGTATTTGTAACCATACTAGGTTTCTAAATCTCAGGACTTTTTGGTAAAATTTTTATCGAGTCATTATTCTTCCAGTGACTATGGTACCAATAGTTTCAATACCTTATATATCACATAAAAATGATTTCTCATCTCCAAGCTAATCTTGTGGCCCTCTACATTATTAATTTTTTGAATCATTACATATAAATGGCAAAGGGAACCCGCAAAGGATATGAGGTTCAGGGAGTCTACAGACTAAGAGGATGGTCTCTAATACTTACAAGGCAGCTAGACGGAATTATAGGCTGTAGCTAAAATCAAAAACAAAAAAAGTGTAAATCTCTAAAGGTCCTCCACTGAGTTTATCTTCCTCTCTTCTTATTTGCTTCCCATGCTTCTTTGAAAACTGAAGACATCATGTATTCCCTTTATTCATCTTTACATTTTCATGGTGGCTTTATGAATGAAACCACCCTAGATTCCACCCTAAATTCTATTAAGCGGCCTCCATCACTCAAATCATTTCAAAACCATCTTTTTTCAAAAAGTCCCCTCATCCCTGAACAATCCAGACAGCCCACGAAATACAAACACATAATTTATATTATCTTCACAAGGGTTACATGTCTCCACTGCGTTCCCAGATTTATGTAAGACCGAACCTTTCTACCTAGCGTTTACAACCAACAGACGCCACAATAAACACACCATCCTAAAAACACTCCTTTATGTTGCGTTGCACCTTGAATGTTTTTCCTACAACCAACGTGCTAAATGGTTCAACACTGAGCATTTATTCCACAAGTAAAGCCACCAAATGCGGGGGGGAGAAAATCAACTTTCGGGATCAAGAACCCCAGTGTGAAAGGACTGCACTTTGCTTTCTCCCCGTCCCGCTGACAAAGGGAGGTCTACTAAACCATTTCCAGTCCCAGGGGACTGCGGAGCCTCGGGAGAGCACTCTCTGGTCCACCAGGAATAAAGCAAGAGTTAGCAGAAAAGGGAGGCTCCGAACGGCGCGCTGCATTCTGGGAACTCGTTTCCACAGTTACCCACGTGCACCCAACCCAACCGCCGCCAGGACTACGAGTCCCAGAATGCCGCGACACTGCCTTTCCCCTTCACACCCCGCGAAAGGAGCCAGACCCTAAAGGAAACCCCTAAAGCGCTCTCCCCTCAAGCCTAGGAGCGATCGCGCCCCACCAGGAGCTACCCGGGGCCTCCAGCTCCATGCTCCCTGCAGGAAAGCGGGTCCTGAAGCACCAGCCTCCACACCTGACAACCAAAAATTAGAAAACTGCGTCACTGACAAATCCAAGGACCCCGACACCTTCCCTGCGCAAAACCCCCCACCCGGCCTCCACGGCCCAACCCCTCCAGTTCCCACAGCGGAAAACCCGCAGCCCGCGTCCCTGCCCCGCCTCCCAGTCCCGCAGCCGGAGCACGCGCCAGCGCTGACCTCGCTTCCAGACGCTCGCGGGGGAACCGCGACCAGCGCCAACCTCGGGGCACCTCCCCCGTCCCCTACGTCTCAACCCCGCCCCCTCCCTGGACCCCGAAGCTCAGGGCTCGCTCCCCTCTCCAGGGACCGTGTCTTGATGGAGTGGAAAGGGGGGCAAGAAACACCTCCCCCAAACACAGTCTGACACCTTAGCCCCCCACAGCCCGGCACAGCCTGAATCTGGACTTGACAGTCGTCCCCCTGCCCCGGCCCCTCCCAACGTCCCTTTCCACCCAACTAGCTCTTCACCCACACCGCACCTCCTTTACCCCTACCCCCATCCTCTCACGCAAACCCTCCTCTCCTTCCCAATTACCCCTTATTCCCAATTACCCTAGCTTCCCAACACCTGCTCCATCCTATTACCCCAACGTCTGTCCCTCTCACCATTCCCAGTTAGCCCACCAGCCTTCCAATACCCCTCCCGCCCGCTGGACTCCCCAACTATCGCATCACACCCCAATCCCTGCCACCATCTCGCTCTCCCGTTACATCAGCCCTCATCTCCTTGCCCGCCCTCCCAGCCCCTCAGCCGCTGCCCCCATTCCCCCACCCCATTGTTTCCCCCCACCCCCGCCAACCAGTCCTCCTTCCCATTGTCCCCGCCCCCGAGCTCCCCTCACACTCACCCGCCTTTCTCACCCAGCCGCCCGCACTGCTCAGTCCCTAGGAAATCCTCACCCCTGCGCCCGCTCGCTTGCTCCCTTTCACGCCCTCCGGTGCCACCACCCGTCCCCGCCCTCTAACGCCCGCCGCCTCCACCTCCATTCACCCCGGACACTCCGGTCCCGGCCCTTCATCGCACGTCCCGACCCCCCTTCCCCCAACACTGAAATGGAGCCAGTCCCCACCCCCCTCACCTCCGCCCTCCTCCAGCAGGCCAGCCCCTTCCCCCCACGCCCGCCCCCGCCCCGCGCAGCCCGCGGCTTCACCGCCCGCCTTGGCCCCAGGAGGGGACGGGGTGGCTCCCAAGCAGGAGCTCCCCGCGCGTTTCGGGACAAGAGGCGCGGGCGCAGGGACTGCGAGACTCGAGTGGAGAGTGTTGGCAGCCGTCCGGCCCCGACCGCTCGCTCTCTGTTACTCACTGACAGCGGCAGCATCCGAGTGCATTTTCAGGCACCTCACACGCCGCTCGCCGCCCAGGATCCCGCGCCCGCCTCGCGGTCCCCCCACCGGCTCGCCGCACCTCGGCTGGGAGCTGAGGACTCGCAGCCAGGCACTCCCGGCCCGCCTACCTCGCCTCCTTCATTGGCTAAACCTCCGCTGAGGAACAGCCTCTCCGCGTTTCTCATTTGACAAAAGGCGTGCGGTGAGCGCCGGTCTGGGGCTGACAAAGAGGCCCCGCCCCCTGAGATCCAATGCGATTGGCCCCGGCACCTTGTCTTCGTAACGCCCCTGGCGGAGGCCACGCTCTGGAGTAGGAGGTTGGACCCCACTGCTGTCACTCATCCCCGGGTGTCCGAAAGCGCGTGTAGGGGCGAGGCCCGGGAATTGGTCCACCTTGACCCTGAAGCTCCGCCCCTTCGCGGGCGGGATTGGTGGCGGTGCCGACCAACCGATAAGGATGGGTCGGCGTCTGAAACAAAGCACGAAAAGTGTTCCCCGAAAAACCCGGCAGGGGAAGCGCTGTCGGGGCAGCGTTTATCCCGCTGCACCAAACAGAGGAGGCAACCCATCCTTCGCGCCTGGCGCAACGCGTCCGGATCTCCCACTTACTCGCACGCCTCAGAGTGGCTCTCTGCAGGAGCCCAGTCCGCGCCGAACTTGAACTGGGACTTCTCTTGCTGTTTTCTACACCTGGAAACTGGATAATTGCCGCGTCTTCATTTCCAGCAAACCCTCTGGTGAAGGACAAATTCCCATTTCTTGTACAACAGTCCATCCTTTTCCCGTTTTCGAAATGCACTTCTTTTCTGGAGTTAACACGTTTACCCCTTCGTCACAAATGGGCTGTTCTAAAGCCTTCGAATGTTACAGGCATTGTCCGTCATACACACATCTGTATGCTTCAGTCCGCATACAGGAAATCCAGGACCACGCTTCGAGCTTTGGGCGCAGTCTGGCACACAAGACCGGTCACCAGCCCTCTAAGGTCAACTAGCGTAAACTAAGAGAACCTAAGTCATTGACGCTGGGAGACCGTCCAGAAAACAAAATTGGCTGTTGCTTGGTAGAGAAAGGCGTTAATTTAGGTGAATTCTGACCATTGAATTTCCTAAGAATTGGTACCATTTTCATGAGTTTTGACCAGTTTTTCCAATGCTTTCAAACCAACTCATCACAGTGTGATGTAGTGAGTGATACTATTTTGAGATACTAGTGGAGGATCGCTCTATCCTACCCCAAGGACAGCACACGTGCATCGCACACGTACATCCCCTCCTTGTATCCTAAGGCCCTGACCAGGACAGCACCAGAGTATTCCACCCATCTCACCTCAGAGAATGGATGACACTACAAACAACTGGTAATAAAACATCAGTCGTTTTGGTTTTAGATTTCTACAGCCAAGGTTTGGAGTTTCAGGGTTCCAAAATTTAGGTTTCAAATCAGGGCATAAATGTTACGCCAAAAACAAGATATTTGAAACAACGGAATCAAACCTGTTCCGCTGTCTCACACCACTCCCGTTGTAATAAACTCCATTTAATCCCTAATGTTTCGTTTAAAAAAAAATCACATCCTCATAATTTATAAAATATAATCTATAATATTTCTATCATTCAAACATTTATGAATCACATCATCTAATCATAGAATCTCAGAATTGAACGTGAATTTATCCACTTCTCAACAAGAATCTCATTCATATTGGTGACCTTTAACCTGACAGAGCATCATCTGGGCGCCATAGAGATGGGTAGTTACTTCTGCACTCTGAGATAGGCCATTCCTTGTTGGGCAAATTTAATCGTAAGAATGGCCATCCATACTACCAGCAGAAAAGCTGCTCCTGAATTCTTTATCCCATTTATGTTTTCAACCTATTCTACATCTAGGAAATACGAAATTATATGTAGCTTATAAAAGTCCATATTTTGTACATGTAGTATTTGTGTTTTTTTTTTTTACTTCTTATGGTACTTCAAGGGCTAAGACACAGTTGTTTTTTTGTACAGAAATGGGCTTGCTTCTTGACACTACTAAATTCAAATAAACCACAATTAATTTGTGTTAGGTAGCCATTTGCTATATGAATTCATTTGCAGCAAACTTTGTAATAATGTATGTAATGATTAAGTTACATAAGGGACCTTCCAGCTGCTTTGCCCCTAGCTCTCTTCTGGCACAGGGTGTCCATAAAAAAGTATAGAATGTACAACCTTTGTTATTTTTCATCATCATTTTCAGTGGGATCAATATGATTATTTTAAAATAAAAAACAGACTTAGAGAGTAATTTACACAGATTTTTGTAGTGGGTCAGTTGTAGTCTGAAGATTGAGAGGCGAAGCTCATTATTATTCTGCTAAACCTTACTGCCCCCACATTTTATGAATAAAATAGTTATAATTCAATGACTACATAATATTCTGCAAATGCTACCCTATTGTTTTAATAATCCACAACATTATAAACCTTTGAGGAAACTTGTTACATTTATCTTTATGTCCCTAGTACCTAATACACTGCTTTCAAATAGTAGGTACTAATTAACTGTTCCTTAAAGTGAACTGAATGTTCAGTGTAATGTGAAATTTTAGATCTGAAAGGAAGCTTGGAGATTATCAAATCCAACTTCCTCATTTTAAGAATATGAGACTTGAGGTCCAAAATAGTTAAATGTCTAATCTGATAACAAAGCATTAATTAAACTCAAATTTTCTAACTCCTAGGCTAGGTATTTCCCCCTGCACCACACGTCCAAAGCTTCAAATTCCAAAGATGGGTAAACTACTTTCTCCTCCTCTTTGAAAGTTGTTATATCAATGTAATACAAATTCTATACTTCAGAAGTGGAATGTTGCCTTTTTTATGAAATTCAGTAAGAAAATTTTCCATTATATATTTTAATTTTCATTGATAGCATTTCCAAATAACTTGATCCCCGTGAGGATGTTTACTGAGACAATAATGTTACACTTCTGTGTGTTTATATTAAATCCTTGGAGAAAAAAGTGAATAATTGTCTTGAGACTGTGATGGGTAGAGATATTTGGGAATGCAGTCTCTCAGCATCTCCCTTCACCAGGGTACTGCTTTAAGGTAATATTAAAGCCAGTAATTGTGTGTCTACTGATACCAAATTTAATTGGAATTTTTCTATTTTATTAGTTGTATAATATTAATTTTAATCAGATATATTTTCAAATATCCTAAGCCTGCATTAAAATTTTATTTGGAAAAGTGTAGTGAGAGAAAGAACAGCAGAGCTCTTTAATCAAATTTTAAAACTTTTCCCTAAATTCTACAAACCCCACTATAGCATGCTTTTCCTGCAGGTGTTAGGGTTGGGGATACAGAATGAAAAATGGCATAATCCTCAGGACTGAAATAAAGTTGGGTCTGCTCAAACAAATAGATAAATGTGTTCTTGGTAAGAGTTAGAGAATGAGAAGGAAAGAACACATGCCAGGGTGGAATAATTCAGCCTCAGATTACAGAGACAGAGTATGTAGAACTTCACGAGTCACAAAAAGTCAAACTAAGGGGGTTTCCAGTATATGGAAATGCGGAAAAAAAGAAAAAGTAAATACAGTTGACCCTTGAACAATGCACAATTGAGGGGTGCTGACCTCCCACATAGTCAAAAATCCACATATAACTTTTGACTCCCCATGAACTTAATTACTAATAAATAGCCTACTGTTGACTGGAAGCCTTTCCAATTACACTATTGATTAACACATATTTTGTACATTGTATATATTATATACTGTATATTCCTACAATAAAGTAAGCTAGAGAAAAAAATGTAAGAAAATCGTAAGGGACAGAAAAAAAGGGACCTTTATAATACTTACTGAAAAAAATCCACGTATAAGTAGACCCACGGAGTTCAAACCCATGTTGGTCAAGAGTCAACTGTGTATCTATAGAGGTCAGGATAATTTATTTCTCCCTCTCTTTTTAATCAGGTTAATATATGGCCTACATATCTGAGAGATTTATTTATAAGGATACAGTAATCTGGATGTGAATGTGCTTTTAAAAGATAGTGAAATTTGGCCTCTGTCTTGAGTTGAATGTCTAACCACTAAGGAGTACCTTGTAGATATATATTGTGAAAAATATCAGTCAGATTATTTCCAGATTACTACATCTTTCTTATCTATTTAATCCCTTTGATTTTATTTCAATAGCAAATATATCTTCCTGGTATATTGTCAACAAGATTATTTATACCAGTCTCTAATGAGGCACTACTGAGTGTAACAAATTCTCTAATACATCAGCATACTGGAATTCACCTTTTAACCACTAAGGCCTGTGTTATCGGAAGCATGTTTCAGTTCTTAAACTTTTAATTACATATGACTACCTCTGTAACATTATGTTGCTTTTCACATAGATACATAGTAGAGTTCTGCAAATAGCCACTTGCCAGATGCTACTAGGGTAATAAAAATGTTGGTTTCATTTTTCAGTACCTGCATACAGTCAGGTCTTAATTGTCAGGTTAATGGAAAAAGCATAGAAGTAGGCATTTTCCTTGTTGTCATCAATGAGGACAGCCTCTCCTCAAAACTGGAAGTGACTGACAAGCTGAAAAGATGGCATCGGTTGCCTTCTATCTTGCTTTACTATACTTTTTCTTTTATCAGCTTCCATTTTCCCTGCCTATCTTACACCAGAGGTCAGAATACTGACAAACACAAACAACCTCTTTATAATCGCGACAAGTTACTTCATAGAATTGATATGTTCCTGTCATGTGGGCTTATAACACACATTCAAGAGACTTCCATTTTTTTCATCACCCTCCACTGGGGCTATTACCTGTCCCCCAATATGAAAAAACCTTAACAGATGGAACTTGCTAGAACCAATGCACACTAGGCATGTTAGCTTTAGAAGTTAAATTTTGGGGGGAGCTAAACTTTAGCTCTGGAAGTTAAACTTTTGCCATTTTTTCGGAAGCCAAACTTAGGCTTTCTGGAGCCTAAGGTCTGGATCAAAATCCCATTGTCTTCACCACTTAAGAAGACAAATTACTTCACATTGCTGTGTCTTAGTTTCCTCATCTGCAAAATGGTGAAAATAATAGGACCTACCTCATAAGTATGTTACGAGAATTAAATGAATGAATAAATTCAAGTAAAGCACTTAAAAATACCCGGCACATAGGTAATATTGCTCACTAAATGTTAGCCACTGTTGTCATTGTGACATCTTCAGTACTCATCACATTCTTCACATCCAACATGTCATCCCAAATCTGTCTTTTCCTCTAAACTAGTCCAACTCCAGTCACTGTTTTATTAACTTGGCTTCTCTCATCCCTTTCAGAGTTTACAGTGAGCATTGAGTTAGCATACAAAAGAGCTTTCCCCAAAACATGCCACCAATGGGAAATTAGCTGAGTTTGGAACTGAAATGTGAGATTTTCTTTCTTTTTTTTTTAAAGGAGGGCGCAGCTCACAGTGGCCCATGCGGGGATCGAACCGGCAACCTTGGTGCTACCAGCACCATGCTCCAACCAACTGAGCTAACTAGCAGAAATATGAGACTTTACACAACAAAGAAAAAAAATGAGTACCTATTATCGAGGCTGTGTCTTTCAAACTCTTTGGAAAACAGTTTAATGACAATTGATACTGGAAGTGCAAATGGGTATAGGAAATTCCTGTGAATATAGACAGACGGCATCTTAAACAACTAAACAGATTGTAATAAATTACAGGGTATTCTACATGAATAGACACATATTGTGTTCCCATATTGAATAATTTCTCTTCCTTGTACTTTGAAGTAACATTACCCTTCCCTGAGAGCCAGTTACCAGCATAAAAAATTTTTAATCTATACCAGAGGCAAAAGCAAAATGTCTTTAAGTACTACCCTTGGGCCAGCCTGAATTAAGACTCAAATCCTATCACTTAAACCCTTGAACAGGCATTAAACTTGGCTGGGCCTCAGTTCCTTCATCTGTAAAAATGGAAGTAATACTTTCAAGGAATAAATAAGGACTAAATAAGATAAAATATGTAAAAAAGCATTTGTAAAAGTAGGGGAAGGAAGCAGGAATGAATGCATAAGCACCAATTATGCGATGCTGTCACATATTTCTTTGTGAACCTAACTCAATCTTGTGAGGTGCAGTTGGCTAATTTTTATGCTTGGGACTATTTCAAGTAAAAATGAGTCTGTGTTTTTAAATTTCTGGAAAATCCTGGTTTCTTTCTTTCTGAAGCAGCCATCTTATGGATCTCTCAGAAAAGCTAAGAATTTTCCAATTATGCTGAGATTCGATATCAGTGTTTCAATTTCATTTAACAATGATTTTTCTTTTTTTGCCTCCCCTAGATATAGAGAACGTTTCATTTATTTTTAAAACTATTTCTCACTTCCAAGATTTTTTATACATGACTATTAGGGTAGCATTGATCAGCCTTTTTTTTTTTTTTTGCTAATCTTTTTCTCAGCACAACTATGGGATGCTTAAACTGACACTGTTCTTTTTTACCAGGGCCTTTTATTTTACAGAAATCACACCTTCCTAGGGATTTTTTTTTAATGTATTTATTCATTACCACATGCTCATCTCGGAATTGGGTATTTTCACCTTATTTGCACCAAGCTAATCAAGTCCTAATGATGTCGTATTAAATCGATCTCAGAAGGTATAATTTTCCAATTGAATCTAAACAATGCACGACCTTTATAGTGACCCTCAGAAACATAGCATCGCCTCAGTTACTCCAGCTAGCAGGGAATGGACAGAAAGAATAACCATTTTACTTGGACAATGGCTTCTGTGTGTTGTCAGGCTCTTCATTTCTCCTCGCTTTTTCTAGCCTGCTTCCATGAATACAACGTCTTTTAACATCCCTCTCAGGGCAGTACAGGAGTCCCCATCCATCTCCAGATGTCGGTGCTGCACAGCAGCCGAGCATCTCATTATGGCCAAGTGAAGCATTCTGGGAAAGTGGATGGAGCCGCAGACAGCAATAGAAAATGGGGGAGGGAAGAAAAGCTGTGGAAAATATATGCTCACTTCCTTCTTGATGATACCATGGTATGGAAGTAAGAACTTCCTATTTTAGAGAGGAAGAGGATGTGGGATGTCAAAAAACCTGTGACTAAGCAGATTCCAGCCCCCACAACCTGGTTACACCTCCCTCAGCTACCCACACGCCTCCTGACACTCACACCTGAACCCCCTGTTGAAGAAACCACAGGAGCCATGTTGGTGGGAGGAAAACAATGAATCCAAGCATTAAAAAAATAAAATCCATGGTTCCAAAATAGAAAAAGGAAAGAATTTGGATACACACACATGCATGCACACTTGCGGGCACATACACTCACAAATCAGTAACTTATGGAATTGAAAATTATTTTCTTCCAACTAACCTGAATGCTTACATTTTACTTTGTTAAGCTGCCTTAGCCAAAATAGGTTAAAGCAAATACTTTAACATTTTGGCAGTCACAGCCCCTTTAAGAATCACTGAAAATGATGCCTCTCTGAAACCGGCCTTTGCCCACCCCATCACTGCCTAAATTAAGACTTCCTAGGTTAGATATTCATTTGAGTTTACAAGTATTTCCTTTTTAAAATCCAGGCACTTTAGGGAGTAGTCAGTGGCTTTTGGTAACTTCATTAGTGAGAGATAAATTCCACTCTGTTATCTTTCCTCCCAAGTCAGGCTGACATCTGAGTATGAGCTCAAATAATGGGAGTTTTGTTAGGGAACTGGTGGGTGAGGTGAACAGTTTCAGGCTGTCGAGCAGTGACAGAGGAGGAAGGCTTGGCTCTGGGGGCAGCATTTTCAAGGCAGAATGGAAATATTGGACGTAGAGCATGAGAGGAGAGGTGCTCTCTGGAGAGGAGATGCCAAAAATAAACATCTCTTTCCACGTTTTGCTCACCTCCAGTTCCAAACTGGGTTACAATCAAAACTGCTTCTTCTGCAGCCAGCCACCTACACCGAGACTCTGGGTCCTACCCTTCCCACAGGTGCCCTTTGCCTTCTCTCATCTAATTGCTTCATCCCCTCAGCCCGGACCCCAGGTCCTGATCAACTCCCACTGCACATCCCAGCTGCCATGCCCCTACACCCATGGTCTGGTCAGTTTCTCCTGAAAGTCTGACCTTGAGTCCCTACGACTGCTTCCATTTTATTCTTCATCCCTGCATCTCACAATCACTTTTTCTGGTTTTGAAGCTCTCTCAACCTTCATCTGTTCTAAGCCTCCACTCAAATTTTCTATAACTTTAGCTTTGGGACGTTTTAAGTTCACAGATGATAGATTAGGGAATACAAATATTGGCAAACAAGTCCTACTCACTTGGTACCAGGTACTGTTCTAGGGCTCATATTAACTCATTTATTCCTCCCAACAATCCCAAGGGGTAGAAACTTGTTAAACCCATTTTACAGGTAAGGAGACTGAGGCACAGAATGGTAAGGTAACTTTAAAGTAACTTGCCCAAAGTCATACAATTAGTAAATAGCAGAACTGGGAGAATTAAACCCAAGCAGACTGGCTTCAAATCTGTACTTTTCATCACTGTGCTGCACTGCTCCTTTGTGTAGCATTTTACAGAGGGCTGCTTGCCCACCCAACTCCTCCTTCCCCAACACATACTCCAATTCCATGAATGTGGATGCTGTACCTATTTTTCTAGTACCACTAGGCAGTCACAGCAAGCACAGTGTTCTCTCTGCCCATCATTAGTGGCAGCATGAAACACAGTTTCCCCAGTTCCAGGATATGGAACTTTATTCTCTTCCTCGTTAACAGATGTGAGGATCCAGCAATAGAACCACATGTTGGGGTATGGTAGAGTAGGCCCCAAAGTAGCAGAGTTGTTACAGGCAATTCGGCTTTAAGGGATTGCCACTGCACGTGGGTCAACACTGCATCGCTTGCCCCTTGTTCCCAATTGCCCTTGGTGAGCCTTCTCTCCCTCTTCCGGCTCCCCTTCCACGTACCCAAGCCTCCCACTGTGGTACCTGGTGGACAGCCCTCCCGGACAGATCGCTTCCATTTTCAGTATGAGGCCCATCCTTAGCGAGTAAAAGCAAACCGCACTATTCCCCAGTAGGAACAAGACTGAGGAAGATTGAAATGAGCTTAAACAACATCCTTGAGGGAAGCCACAGAAGGGTCACCTGAAGAAATGGAAGGAGAACAGACAGGTGTGGAGAGGTTATAGTACTTAATGATCATGGAAAAGATTTAGGGCCAGTTGTGTGTGTAAGAGCCTAATGCCATTTTAGCATCATGAAATACAGACACTTCTTCCCTCCCTGTCTCCATGAGCCACTCTCCTGCTATTTGAGCAAATCTCCGTCCCTCTGCCCCACCCTCAGCAAAGTGTATACAGACCTCATGGTGACCCATCTAATTGATACACCCTAGAGATGCTTGTACTCAGGACCTATTTTGATTATCAAAACTCACCTGTCCAATGTCTCATTCCCTCAGATCCTTGTGGATGATTGGTTTGCTGTTCTCGAATAAGCTAATTTGGGGGAAAATACAGATAAGTTAACATGGTACCCCTTACAAAGATGGTATCCCTTATATTAAAAAAAAATGCTCCTGGGCAGGCCGGGTGGCTCAGGTGGTTGGAGCACCGTGCTCCTAATACCCAGGTCACCAGTTTGATTCCCACATGGGTCAGGGAGCTGCGCCCTCTACAGCTAAGATTGTGAACAACAGCTCTCCCTGGAACTGGGCTGCCGCAGGCTGCTGTGCTCCAGTGGGCTACTGTGTGCAGCCATGAGCAGCCAGTGGCCGGTGTGAGTGGCCAGCAGCCGGCATGAGCTCCTGTGAGTGGCCGACCAACGACTGGTGACCGACTGCCTCAGCCGGGGAGCTCATAATACCAACATGGGTCAGTGAGCTGTGTCCTACACAACTAGACTGAGAAACAACGGCTTGAACCAGAGTGGGGGTGGGGAGGCAGAAGAAAGGAGGAAAAAAAGATTTAAAAAAAAAATCCTGGGCGACCGGTTGCCTCAGTGGTTAAAGTGATGATCACGAGTTGGAGTGAGGTGATCATGACACCAAGGTCGCCAACTGGAGTCCCACATGGGCCAGTGAGCTGTGAACCCCACAACTAGATTGAGAAACGACTTGCCATCCTGGAAAAACACACTGTTCCCCAATATGCCCCAATAAAAAAAAATTCTCCTAACAAGCAAATGGCTCCACACCAATGCCTAACATACAAGGTCTAAAAATTAAAGTTTGCAAATTTGTTGCAATGATGTTGCTAACCTCTTTTGATACCAGAGGGATTATTCATTATGAACTAGTACCAACTGGACAGTTAACCAAGTTTACTATTTGGAAGTGCTGAGAAGGCTGCATGAAAAAGTTAGACGACCTGAACTTTTCGCCAACAATTCATTGCTCTTGCATCACGACAATGCACCAGCTCACAAGGTACTATCGGTGTGGAAGTTTTTAGCCAGTAAACAAAGAACTGTATTGGAACACCCTCCCTACTCACCTGATCTGGCCCCCAATGATTTTCTTTACCTGAGTATAAAGGAAATATTGAAAGGAAGACATTTTGATGACATTCAGGACATTAAGGGTAATACGATAACTGCTTTGATGGCCATTCCAGAAAGAGTTCCAAAATTGCTTTGAAGGGTGGACTAGGCACTGGCCTCAGTGCGTAGCTTCCCAAGGGGAGTACTTCGAAGGTGACCGTAGTGATATTCAGCAATGAGGTATGTAGCACTTTTTCTAGGATGAGTTCGCGAACTTAATTGTCAGGCCTTGTATGTCCCCCAGCAGCCCCTCACCCTGAAAATCTCCCCTTCTTCCTCTCTTCATACACAACTCCTCCTCAGCTTTTCCAATTCAACTTAAAGCTCACCTCCATGAGACTTCCTTGACTGAGGCTGCCCACAGTCAGGTCTTTTTCCACTAACACCCATAGCACTAGAACAGAATTTGGCAGAAGAAAACAGAATCAGAACCAGAACAAAAAGGAATAGAACACTGAGCTGGATGATCTCAGAGGTGAGCTCAGCACTTTTCCTCATCTCACACATGAGGAAACAAAGACCCACAGCAGGTCCATGGCAGTATGAGGCTCTCTGGAGTTGTTTCTGCCCAGCCCCCCCTCTTTTGCTAGGAAGAAACCTCTCTTCTTTTGGGGAACTGCTTGCCCCACCATTCATCAAACAGAGTTTTGATAGAGGTGGTTACTCAGGGTGCCTCCCTCTCCCAGGGAGCATGTGATCTCAGCTGGGCCAATCATCATCCTTCCCTATAATTTTCAACATTAGAATTAAGGAGAGGCAGCATTCTCTGTCTGTGGGCTCATAAGCTGCCAGCAACCATGGCCCCCACCTCATAGAAAAAGCCAGTCCAAGAGAAATAAGAAACAAACACTCATTTGCTTGCTCATTCATTTATTCAGGAAGCAAATGACCTTCTATATGCCAGACCCTGCTGGGCCCTAGGAATAACACGTTGAGCATAACCAGGACCACTTGCTGCCCTTGTGGGACTTAAAACTTTCAGGGGCGACATTCCTTAAAATATCATGCAAGCAAAGGAAAACTGCTATTTTGACAAGTAGTAAGGAGAAAAGGTACACAATCTTCTAAGAGCATACAATAGGGGATCTGACTCAGCTGCTCTGTACAGTTGTACAGTATGTGCACAGCACAAAGGAGCACACCTGATGGAGCATTTTCAGTCTGGTCACCAAGCCATGGGGCCTCGTGTGACACTGTATTTGCTCAGAAGAAGGGGTACCTTTTTCTTCAAACACTGACACTGTCCGTACCTTTTTCTAATCTGCCCCAAAGTCTTGAATAAATCAGCCAAGACTCTGTGTGACCCAGTCAGAGATAAGTGGCAGGGAGGAAGAGGCTCTCCTGAGGAGGTGACTAGAGACAAATGAATAAAGAGTAGGAGACATACTAAGTGGGAGGGAAGAGCTTTCTAGGCACAGAAAACAGCTCTTTTGGTGACTTTGTCTTGATGTCTTGAAGGTTATCTAGTCCCTGGTTCCAATTGCTTCTGAAGCCTTGCTGATCTCCTCCACTTCCAGGGCATTGGTTTCACAACAATACATTCTCTTTGTGTAATTCAAATTACACAAAGGTTTCTGTCACTTGCTACCAGGACAGCCCTGGCTCATAGAGCCAGGTGGTTCCAGCTGTCCATCCTCTCCAGTCCAGTGGACCACCCCCCACTCTGCCAGGCCCATCCTTCCATGGCAGAAACCTCTACTCTGTAAGGCCACCTCACCTTCAGCACAGGACCTCTGTCTTTGATGATCTAGCACTGCCTCCAGCATGTAACAAAACTCAAACATTTCATGAGTCAAGAGTTGAGTATCTGCTGGTGATCATTTTGTCCACCATGATAAGAAGTTGTAACGTATGAAAGGACAGAATGGCTTTTCTGTGATTCTCTCATCACCCACCAAGGTCATCCATGGTTTCTACTGGCCCTGAGCATATGCAGTTTCCAGCTTATACTTATGTTAATAGATGGTTCTGATTTGTCTAGAATTAGGTTGTGGAGAGCTAGTGAGAATGATTTCATAAGGAAGAGTCAGAAGCTTTTATGGTCTCTGCATGCTGAGTGCCAGTGAGGCCCAGAAATGTGCCAATTCCACAAGCTCTACAGGAAATTCTTATGAACACTAATGGTTAAGAGCATCTCCCAGGTCTCTTAGGGAAAAGCTTTGGCTAAAACTTTACACTGTCTCCTACGAACTAACTCAGCTGTGTCCAGCTGCCAGCCTGAAGCATGCACAGCTTGAATCAGAGGCTACCTGCTCTATCAGGATAGCAGAAATGGGTTTTACTAGCTGTTCCTCACAACAGTGTGATGTGGAACTGCTCCAGTCGACAGCTATCACGCACGGACACTGCTATTCTTTGCAGTTTGGTATGTCAGTGGAAAATTTCATGCAACTCTTGGAAATGGTACATATGTTGAATAAACTCATTCACTCTCCTTCTGTCTCCATTGTCTTCACGAAGCATAATATATCAGGCTAATATAGCCTGTAGACCGTAACAGATTTTCTTTTTTTTTTTTTTTTGGCTTCCATACATGTAACGGTCTGATGTGTTTGAGGACCACAGAACTAGCCTGGCAGGCAGAAGAACTTAAACTGCTGATGCTAAGCGGTCCACAGCTATACAGGGGAAGAAGAACCGGGCATCTATTTTGAGCTTGAGCATATACCACATGCTTCCAGCATACACGAACTCATTTCACTCCTGTAACAGTCCTGTGAGATAGTAACAGCTCCCTTTATTCTCATTTTCCACAGTGATTAAATGACTTGCTTCAGCTCACCCAGGAAGAAAAAGAAACGAATGACTTCCCCACCCCAGGGTTAATTAGCAAAATGAAAACAAGGGAAGACAAGAATATGTGGTTCTTGAGTCAGCAGGTTTGCACCCCAGCATCATCTTCAAAGTTTTGTTTGAGCACCCCATTGTAAAGTAAAGACGTCCGAGTGCATCTCCCATACATGTGTGTTTATTTATAAATACCGGGGGTGCCAAAAAATGCATGCAAGTGGACGCTTTGGTTAGCGTGGCTCAAGCAGTAGTTCTCCGTAATCAGCAGTGTCTGGACGCTGATGGTAACCACTTTGAGCACCTCTTCTAATTGCAGAAGTCAAACATGACTTGCATTCATCTTTTGTTATCGGTATATATTGAGTATTACAATATTAATAGCTTTTTCCTTTCTTAAAATATGTCTACATTTTTTTGGCACCCTCTGTATATAATAACATACATTAGAAAACAGTTTCCTCCTCAAACTTTAATGGGTATCGGAATCACCCGGAAAGCAAACACAGCTCACCATCAGGCCCACCCGCAGCCTCAGAGATTTCACTAGGTTTGAGACTGGACTGAAGAATGTGCATTTTTAACAGGTGGTCCCAGGTGATCTCCATGCTGCCTGGGATGGAACTCTCTTTCAATAGCATTGCTGTAAACATAACCCCCAAGGAGATATTTGAAACACGAAAATACTATGGGATAAAATACTAATTCTAATTAATATTTTTCCTGCACCTCAGATAATTGTCTTTCGCAGCTCCAGGAGTGAAAGACCCCATTTCGGAAATCACTGCACTAAACCAAGCCATACTCGCTTTCCTTGCTAGAGAAGCAAGCTCAGTGGCAGGCACTTCAGAAGTCACAGAAATTTCCCAAGCCTCAGACACTGCGAATAAAGGAGATAATAAAGGGACACATTAGGTGGGCACAGCTTGTGGTTCCACTAATCTTCTCCCACAGTGCTCAAGCACTCTGGCTTTCATTTTCAGTTAACTCGACTCCTATCATCTTTCCTCTGCTTTAATTTCTTTTCCCCTTTGTGATAACAGCTACCATCACTTTTAGGTATTTTGCAATCTAGCACTCCTGTTGTTCCTTTTACGGAAATCCTAGCCACTGCAAGTGCATGTGGTACTTGATATCCACAAAGCAAAAATGTTCCAAGTGAACGACGCTCTGATTGAACTTTAAATTTGCTTTTGCTTTGAATTCCTCGCTCTGAGGAAGCCAAGTGCTGTTTAGCACGGTTACATTCAGAAGCACCTGGAAGGGAATTTTTCCCTGCTCACATATGATGTAGATTTCCAAGGGGCTTTTGTAGACTTCTTCAGTGCTTTTGCTATTTGGTGAAAAATGAGGCAGATTTTTATGCAGTAAATAAAATCCCAGCATTCTGAAGGAGGAGAGAAGGTGTTTGCCAAGACTTGGCACATAAATTTAAATCTAAAGGATACTATAGCAACAGGCTATAGTAGCAATAACAATAGGCTATTATAGCAAAATAATTATAAGTAAAATTATATATAATTCATATAATTATAATATAAAATAATATTATATAATATAGCAGAAGGATCCGCTGTAATGGGAAAAAAGAAAAGGGTTATTATAGCCACTGCTTCTCTAGAAGAGAAAAGAAGCATCTTCTGAAACTTTGAGATAAAGGAAAGTGGAAACACAGCTTATTAGTAAAGACAAAGTGCCTTCTGCTGGAGATAACCCCAGGACTTCCTGTGACCAAATCTGAGCAATAGAGCAAATGTCATGTACTGGGAGGTGCTTTTCAAAAAGGCATTTGTACTGTACAGAAAAACTGCTGCGAAACATGCTCAGGCTTTTGTTGAATAATGTGTCAATTTAAAACCAGCTTCCAAAGGACTGATTCATATTGGTCAACGAAATGTCTCATGCTTATTTCTTCACCCCACAGCTATTTATTTCCTGACTAGAGTCCCATCCCCATTAATCTCAAATAAATGGGCTTCTTCCATGGGTTAAGCCTTTTTCTTGCTCAGAACTCAAGAGAATGTTAACCCAGCAGCATACACTAAGGGCAGCACCTGGTGCCACTACAGTTATCCAGACCTCCAGTTCTTAGAGAAAGACCTCCACCTTTTCCCTCTTGCCCCTCACCTCATTCCTGCTTCAGAAAGGAAATAGGTCAAATGGGAAAAGAGAGGCACTGGAACATGTACCATCAGAAACACAGACACTTACGGGCCCTTCTGGGCCCTCCATTATTTTAAAAGAGGAGGAGCAAAACAGAAGCAGTATTAGCATATTATATTCTGCAGGAAGTATTTGAGTCCAGCCAGGTGTCCAGCAATATATATATACTAGCCTCGGAATCAGCAGTCCTAGGATACTGCCTCCCTGGCCCCCCTTACTAGGTGTGCCCTTCTGGGCAAGTCAACTCTATCAACCTGAATATTAGTGTCCTCATCTAAGAAATGCAAAAACACCTCTTAAAATCTAGCCTTGGAAGATTAAAGATGGCCACATACTTTTTGACACTGTCACGTGAGCAAAGCCAGCTTGGACTCGCTGGTGCAGCCCAACCACCATCCACATGCCAGCAAATTATTCCAGTGAAAGCCACACAGCATAGGATTGCCCAGCCACGTTCTGCCCAAACTTCCAACCCATGAATCGTGAGACATAGTTTATTATACAATAATACTCAGAACGTTAGCTAGAAAGATGATTGTGAGAATCAAAAAAAATTGTCGATGGAAAAGAATTTGTAGACTACAAAGCAATACCTTTGGTCTGTATTATATAAAAGAGCAAATAAAGTTTCTGACCACAGGAGTTTACAGTTACTATTTGCCATTACGGTTTAGGGATGCAGAGTCAGTTGCCACCAGGTGAGCGGTGGAGATGAAGAGAAATACATTCAACTTCTTGTTCTTTCCTTTGGTGAGGGCCAAGGTTTTGTGAGTAAGGGGTACTAATGAAAAACTCCAGCTGAGAAAAGAATATACCATCGGGCTTTAAGTTATTTACTTCATCACGGAATTTAGAACCATGATTCCTTTTATTTCCTATGACTATATTCACCTTAGAGTATTTTGAAGTAATAATCTCAATTAACCAGAATATTCAAAGAACGTGGTACTCTTATTACCTGAAAATTCCATCAGTGCTTCTTGTTGAAAACGTTTTCCAAAATGCTATAACTTTCTTGCCTTAGTAAATTGTTCAGGAAATCCGAACTCTTGAAAAGACTGTGAAAAGTTAATTTATTTAAAGGTTCATTTATAAGTTGAGTGTTGGAAACCTAAAACGCATTTCCCATTGAAATGAGGCTATAAATGATAATAAGATTCCAAGACACAAAGCCAATAGAATTCTAAATGTGCTATATACTACACTTAAAGGTGTGTTTTTTCCCACAACTAATTCCCATATAGAGATTTTTTTAAAAAATGTGTAAGCCTCATGAAGTACACTGTGCCCAGCACTCAGCAAATGTTTGCTGTCATCCCTCACGTGGCGCAGCAGTGACCTGCTTCAAGTCAAAGAGATGCAGTTTTGATTTGGCCCTGCCTCTTGCTACTAGTGACCACGGTGCATCTCTAAGCCTTGGTTTCCTTAACAATAAAATAAGAATCAGTAGTGACTACCACATGAGCTCCTGCAAAAATTCAATGGAACATTTTACGTAAAGGCTTGATACCGTGCCTGGCATGCAGTAAGTGCTCAAAAAAATGACAGTAATTATTATTGCTATCACGGAACCCCAACTTATCCTGTGTGTGGCTCCCAAAGTACCCACTACCCAATTCAGCAATGGAGCATGGTGGGGGTTGGGGGGAGGAGAACATGCAAGGAGAAATTATTACTACCTCTATTTATATTCCTTTTTATCTAAAAATATTGGAGAGAAATTAAGCTTTACTTATATCTGATACATGGATTTAGAGTAGTACATGCATGTAAGTTATAAGTAAATATATTAAGAGTGCATGCTCAATTTTTTTTTTTTTTTTTACTGACATGGCAGCACACATCAGAATATTTGGAGATCATTGGCCTAATCCTTCAAATAAATCAGCGGAACCAAAGCAAGGGCAGAGGTACACCCCCACCTCAAAGACGGAGCCCAGCTGTGGGCAGACGGAGCTAAATGTCCTTATAGACACAAGCCCTTGAGTCTCTATCTCTCTAGCCTCCTACATAGTCAAGGTCCTGCCTCCTTAAGAAGGGAATGACAGATGTTGAATATAATGCTATACACCTGAAACTTACAGAATACAAAGAAATAATAAATAAATAAAAAGGGAATGACGTTGGAGGAGTGGAAGAGGGAGGGAGAGTGAGATGGAGGGAAGAATTCTAATAGCCAACCAGCCAGTCAGGCAATCTGTCAGTGACAAAGTTAGCCCAGGAGTGGGCTTGGGCTCCCTCTGGTCAGGGGACCTCACAAAATGGGGGAGGTAGAATTTCCACAGAGCTGCTGACAGTAGGACTAACAGAGTGAAGGGGAGAAATGAGGTCAAAGAGGTGGTCGGGACAGAAATCTCCATGGGAGATACGAGCCCTGTCCTAGTGCCTGGGGGGAGGGGGAAAGGAAGGCGAAACAGAGATGCAGGTGGCAGACCAGCTTCTGTCGCAGTAGGGTGGTAAGACCAGGGCTGGGGGTATTCGAGACATGTGTAAGGCAGACATAACTCAATTTGCAACATCAGTGTTTATGGTGCAGAGGTTTGGACTATCTATCAGATCCTCATGACATACCCTGGAAATGTTTCCCCCACCAAATTGTATGAGATGATATCATATGGAAGGGGGAATGCTGGACCACGGAGTCAAGAAAACAGAATTCTTGTTCCAGCTTCTCTATTATACTGTGTCATTATGTACATCATCTAATGCCTCGGAATTCAGTTTTCTCGCCTGCAAAGCAAGAGAGCCGATTTATATGACCTCTAGGTTCCCTTCCAGCCCTGTGATTATGAATTCTGGGATTTATATGGGCATATTCTCGTATCATTTGTCTCTTATGTCTAAAAATTGAATGTAGGGGAAATTATAGTTTATTAAGGGTGTCTGATTACTTGTGTTATTAATCAATATTTGACTAATTGGTTCCTATTCTAGAGTCTTCTTTACTACTTTCACTCTGAAATTAACTATGTTACTGCTCCTATTACCTGCTCACATTATGAAGGCAGCCAGAGGCATTAACTCTTCTAGAGCTCCTCAGTACAGATTAAGGCAATATAACTAAGAGAGAGAAAAGAGAATGTTTATTATTGGCTCATAGGAAGCTATGGCTAAAAAATAGGATGCTTCCCAAATACATGGGAATTAAAATGGCTACTGACTCAATTATATGAGATAAATTAACCACCCCACAGTACAGCAGATAAGCGCTTTTCTTTTTCTCTTGTCTCTTTCACTGTCCCCAGAGCCCATCTGATCATCTGAAAAAATGTATTAGAATTCAAAAAACAAACGGGACGCAGGAGGATGAGGACGCATCTCTTGAATTCCCAGATTCCGCGAAGTAGACAATTCGTTGGAGAACAAGTAGGAAAGAAAGGAGAAACCGGTTTTCAGAATGGAGGAGACATCAACTGTTAACAGTATGTCCACTGTAAAGCAGGGGGAGATATCTGGACTTTTCCCCACAGGACTCTGTCTTCCCCAACCTACATACTACCCCACCCCAAATTGAGAGCCACTGGGTCAGTGACCCAGTTCTGTTAGTCAGTTTGGGCTGCTATAAGAAATTACCAAGGGGGTGGGAGGCTTAAATAATAAACATTTCTCACAGTTCTGGCGACTGGGAAGCACATAGGCTGGCAGCAGATCCATTGTCGGGTGAAGGCCTTCGTTCTGCTTTACAAATGGCTGTCTTCTTGTATCCTCGAATGCCGGAGAGCAGAGAGAAACTTCTTATGTCTCTTCTTATAAGGGAGCCAATCCCATTCATGGCAGCTCCACCCTCATGACCTAATTACCTTTCAAAGTCTCCACCTGCCTATATGATCATATTAGGGGTTAGGATTTCAACATGTGAACCGGGGGTGGGAGGGGACACAAACATTCAGTCATAATGCCTGTCCCCCTAAGAGCATCATCAACGAACAACTAAATTCTCATCTTAAATTTAAAAGGAATATGGGGAAAAGAAAATAAAAACCATATTCAACATCTTGCTAGCTAGCCAAATATTTTAAAGGGAAAAAAATCTAAGCGAGAAACTGCCAGAAATGTTAGAAAATGTTTACAGAGATATTGTTGGAAAGTTTCTTTGTGGCAAAAAAAAAAAAAAAAAAAAAACACAGAGAAATGTTTATATAGTGTTTTACTCTGCTAGGAAGCAATACAAACATAGAAATCTGTACACTTCCTTCTCTTCAAAGTAAGCTGGAACTGAAGAAGATTCAGGTCCCCAGAATTCCCAATCATCCTGGATCAAATTATAGAATACGAACTCTGGTGTTATCATCATTAAGAACCCCAAATTTCCATAGACTTGGTTTAATTTCTAATCTATTGATTTCCTCAGAAACTCTAGTAAGGTGAGCTAAGAGCATGTTGTATTTTGCTGGTTCAGAATACACCAGTTTACTAATTATCATGTTTCCCCGAAAATATGACCTAGCCGGACAATCAGCTCTAATGCGTCTTTAATATAAGACCCAGTCTTATTTTACTATAAGACCCAGTCTAATATAATATAATATAATATAATATAATATAATATAATATAATATAATATAATATAATATAATATAATACCGGGTCTTACATTAATTTTTGCTCCAAAAGCCGCGTTAGAGCTGATTGTCTGGCTGGGTCTTATTTTCAGGGAAACAGGGTATTGCAATTTCAGCTACATTATCAAAGTCTCTGAAGCAGTCTCCTTGAGTTCCCAGGATGGCAAACTTCGCTCCACCCAATTTACCACAGGCTTTAGCCTCCTCCTCCAAGGCAGTCCAATGGGTCTGCTCAGAAGAGCCCAGCAATTAGGAAAACTGTGGTCAGCCACTCTCTCACCCCACCCCAAAACATCAGGGCCTTTATTTTACCCAGGAGTCAGCAGCAGAAAGCACATACTAGGCCGGGAAGGTTAGAGGCACTCTGAATTACAGTGCTTGCATTGGAATAATAATCAAATAGGGGAAAGCTGTACACTTTGATGTGCACGAAGCACACTACTGTATGAAGGTGTAAAGGGGTTGTCGAAAGCGCTAATTTCTATGTAGAACAAGGATAGTGCCTTTGCAATTATTGAAAAGATGCATCTGAATTTCCTATTCCCTGGGAGCCTTCCATTTCTTCATGTGAGTTTCTTCTGACCTATCTTACAGTTCTTCAGCTATTTGTCTATTCTGATGTTAAAGGATTCCACTGAATTCTTAATTGCAGTTATATAATTTTTGAGAATTCTAGAATTTTTCTTTTTTTCAAATCTGATGTCACTTTTTATAGTTTCAGTTTCCTGACAGAATGGTCATGCTTGGCTTTTATGTCCTTGAACACAGCGTAATTTTTATAGTCTGTATCCAATAAATCCCATACCCGAAGCCTCAATATACCTGTTTCCCTTGTCTGTTCTTTCTGCCGATCATGGTTTACGGTGTTTTATTCCTTGTGTGCTCAGTAATCTTTGGTTGCGTACTGAACATTGTGCATTCAAGAGCATTCAAGTCACTATTCCCTATGGACATGGTGCTATTAGGCTGAACTCTCCCATCACCTACCTGCTTGGTTCTAGGGGAGAAAATTCACTCCATGGGACCCCTCTGGGCATTGAGGTGTGCTCCCTGACAGACGGTGGCCTGACTGATAGGAGACCACAGTGTGTCATGTACAGCCATGGAGTGATGATGTAAACGTGGAAGACAGATGATCGATCATAGCAGAGAAGGACGGTGAAGGGCTCGCTGCTGTTGCTGAGTCGGCAATAGTGATATGCACGCATCACGCTCCTAACAATTAGACTTCTCTTTAAACATCTCTTCCCTGCTTTGTCCCAGGAGGGATTTAAGAGTGTTTGATTTTCGTAAGTAATCCTTAATCAATAAATCAATTTCTTATTTTTAAGCATTAGAAAGGTAAGACATCGTAATGATTTTATCTCTAGTAGTAAAACTTTTTTGTATTACCACACATTCCATTTTTTATAAAAAATGTAAGAAAACCAATTTGGAGAAATGCTTTTATTAAGCAATATCGTTTATGGATAGAATTTCCCATTGCATAGATACCATATTTTTTCAAACTTGAGGTTCTTTTTGTGTAGTTTCCCATTTTTCACTCTTCTCTTCTTTTTATCTTATATACTTTTGTTTTCCTTAGACTTGCTCAATGAATTCTTGTTTTAAATAGTTTATAAAAAGTATTTGGGAGTACTCATATGAAAGTGATGGTTGTTCTCATAATTGTGTCCCTCTTTGTAGGATCCAAATCTAAAGAAAAAAAGCAATTGATATGTAAGAACCATTCAGAAAGGTACG
Organism: Rhinolophus ferrumequinum; assembly: GCF_004115265.2. Taxonomy (NCBI): domain Eukaryota; kingdom Metazoa; phylum Chordata; class Mammalia; order Chiroptera; family Rhinolophidae; genus Rhinolophus; species Rhinolophus ferrumequinum. The sequence continues at coordinate 7,584,993 of NC_046288.1, forward strand.
TTCTTATGTAAAATTTCAACCATAACCTATTGTGGTTTTACTTATCTATAACAAAACTAGAAGAGAAGTGATCAATTAATAAAACACCAAGTGAAGAAATAAAAAAGGATTTATGCATATGGGAAAGGCAGATTAACATTTTAACCTTCGAAGTCCTCTTTCCATGGTTATGGATCATTCCAAAAGCACAACTGTTCAAGAATTATTGGCTGATAACATTGATGAAAAATGAATCTGGATTTTTCTCTAGTCCTCAGCTTGAATAATATCCATTTTCTAGGTTAAGCGATCATGAAACCTGAAATGTTATTCATGTTACAATTATGCATTTATAAAATCTATTTTGGCATGATTTAAACTTCTAAGTCTTTTACTAGTGCTCACGTGTTGCAGCTTAATTATTCACTTTGCTGATGAAAAACATTAATTATACAGTTCTGGTTGATATACAAAATGCACTGAGATGAAATACAAAAGGCACTGAAAAGGAAGCTAAGACCTGAGCAAATGAAGCCCTTGACTTCCTCTTCTTCATCAGCAATCGCAATAGCCAAATAACTTCTATAATGTAGAAGATAAGAGATCTGTTTACTTTTTAATCTCAAAACAATAATAAGGTATATTAAAAATTTGCCCAACTTTTGACCCTGCTATTCCATACTAGAACTGAGTCTTAAGGAAGTAACCAAGGATATGCCTAAAGATATAATAAGAAGTCCCTGGAAGACTTTTTATAATAATGAAAAATTAAATGTGCAAAAACAATTAAATTGGTTAGCTAAAGTTTGGTACATCCATACAATGGAATATTATGCAATCCTTAAAAAAATATTTTCAGCAGGCCAGAAGGGATTGGCATGAATATTCAAAGTGATGAAAAGCAAGGACCTACAACCAAGATTACATAGCAAAGCTATCATTTAGAATTGGAGGACAAATAAAGAGTTTCCAGACAAGAAAAAAACTAAGGGAATTCATCACCACCAAACAAGTATTACAAGGAATGTTAAAGGGACTTCTTTAAAAAGAAGAAGGAAAAAAAGATAGAAAATATGAATAATAAAATGGCAACAGCTACATTTCTATCAACAATTACTTTCAATGTAAATGGATTAAATGCTCCAATCTAAAGATTGGTGGCTGAATGGATAAGAAATCAAGAACATTATGTATTCTGCCTATAAGAGACTCACTCATTTCAGATCAAAAGACACTCACAGATTGAAAGTAAAGGGATGGAAAAAGATATTTCACAAAAAATGGAAAAAAAAAAAAAAAAAGAAAAGCTGGGGCAGCAATACATATACCAGACAAAACAGACTTTAAAACAAGAGACAAAGAAGGACCCAGTAATCTCCCTTCTAGGTATTTATTCAAAGAAACCCAAAACATTAATTTGAAGGGGCATGTGCATCCATATGTTTATAGCAGCATTATTTACAGCAGCCAAGATATGGAGGCAACCTGGTGTCCATCAATGGATGAATGGATAAAGAAGAAGTGGTACATATATGCAATGGAATATTACTCAGCGACAAAAAAGAATGAAATCTTGCCACCTGCAACAACATGGAGGGACCTAGAGGGTATTGTGCTGAGTGGAGTAACTCAGAGAAAGACAAATACCATATGATTTCACTTATATGTGGAATTTAAAGAACAAAATAAATGAACAAACAAAATAGAAACAAACTCATAGATACAGAGAACATTTTGATGGTTGTCAGATTAGAGGGGGATAGGGGGATGGGTGTAAAAGTGGAAGGGATTAAGAGGCACAAATTTGTAGTTACAAAATAGTTATGGGGATATAGGGTATAGCATAAGAAATACAGCAAATAATATTGAAATAATTGTGTATGGTATCAGATGGGTACTAGATTTATTGGGTGATCACTTTGTAAGTTATATAAATGTCTAATCACTATGTTGTACACCTGAAACTAATATGTCAACTGTAATTTAAAGACAAAAAAATATTTAAAAAAATAAATATTTTCAGAAAAATACCTTATTGTGGAAGGAAGTTCATAAATACTATTTGGATGGAAAAAAGTCAAGTTAATAAGTAGAATGATTACACATACACACACATACACATATATTATTTCATACATTTATATGGTTGGAATAATTGTGTGATCTATAGGTACACACACACACACACACACACACAGACACACACACACATGCATATAAAAAGCAAAGATGTATTCAAAAAGATTACCAGTGATAACCTTAGAATTGCTGGTCTCCCACCAGAACATAAGCGCCACAAAACAAAGACTTGGTCTTATTCCCCACTCTGTCCTCAGTGTCTAGCACAAGGCCTAGCCCCGCGTTGGATTCATGGTACTCAATAAATATTTATTGAATTAAGAAATGGAATTTTTGGTGAATTTAGTATTCTTTGACTATTTCTATTTCACAACTTTTCATATGTACACATTTTTGATAAAGAATTTTTAAGTTAAGGCATGACTTTTACTTATGCTTCAATTATTTTCATAATGAAACTAAATGGGAAAGCAGATCTAGCTCCCTTCACAGTTGGTTTGGATCCATCTGCAGTTATGATTAGTCAAAAATATTTTGTTTGGATTTCTCTACACTCCTGGTATATGAAGAATAAGGAAACAGGAAACATTTTTCTTCCCAGATCTTCTACTTCCATTTACAAATTCACCTCATTCAGCAAAAGGAGGGAAACTATTTTTCTTCTCCTATTACCACTACAAATCCTATTGCTGCTATTGCAGCTGTGGCTATTGATCACTCACCACACACTAGTCTAAGAATTTTATGTGTCATTCAAACCTCAAATAACCTTAGGAAGTAGGCACTGCTATTTTTCCCATTTTGCAGATGAAAGACTTGAGGCTTAGAGAGGTTAAGCAACTTGCCTACAGTTACCCAGCACTTTGTTGGCAAGAGTGAGAATTTGAACTGGGCAGCTTGACCTCAGAGCTGTTCACAACTACCTCACACTTACAAAGAGCAAGATCCCATACAGTAATGGAAGCAAATCAAGGTTTGGTTATAGCTCTCCTCGCATGCATTGCCTACACTTTAGTCCAATTTTTTCTTGTTGTAAGGACAGACAAGAAAGAAAAAGAAAATGAATGAATGTCCTTTCTTCCACTGAACAAAATAATGTCTGAGAAGTTTATATAGCTATTAGCTGGTAAAAATAGTAGAATTGTCAAGTAATAATAATGTATATGATGTGTTCTGGTTTGGTTTTTATGCAGACATTTCCTCTCATTGTCCAGTCATGAGAGAAGAAAAGAGCACATACTCCAAATAACAGGTTTTGCTGCAAATAGATTTCTCAGATAACCTCTATTTAAAACTAAACAAAACCCAATATATTTCACATGGTAGATTATCTGCAATGGAAATGAATGATGCATTCTCCATGATCTCAATCATATCTGCATGTTAGAATAACCTGGAAAGATTTTTCAAGTCCAAAGCTCAGAACACTAAGAAGTCCTGATGAATTGCTCTGGGGAGGCACCCAGGCAGCAGTAGTTTATAAAAGCGCTCCAGGAGAGTCTAAGGTGCAGCCATCGCTGAGAACCACAGCAACCCAACGAGACTAACAGGCTTCCTTCCTACTTCTTAGCTCTGTCACTGACTAGCCATGTAACCCTAGGGAAGTTATTTCCTGTTCTTCTAACCTGAGCTCCCTTACCTATAAAATGGGGATAACGAGGGTACCGACCCAATGAGGATTATTCGAGATAACACGCGAAGAATTTAGATCTGGGTCTGAGACATAGGAACACTCAAACATCAGCTATCATGATGGTGACAGTGATAATAATGCAGATGTGATCTTTGTACCTGACGCTCGGGCCACAACATGTTTCTCTATCCCAGAAAGCAGGGACCATAACTTCAATCCAAGCAGGATTTTATAACCTTTTTTTTTTTCACTTGGTAATTATTCTGCAATTTTTTAAAATTATTATTTTTTTTAAATTTTCAATTACAGTCAACATACAATATTAGTTGCAAGTGTACAACATAGTGATTAAACATTTATATAATTTACAAGTGATCACCCCAATAAATCTAGTACTCATCTGACACCATACACTGCTATTACAATATTATTGACTATATTCCTTATGCTATGTTTTACATCCTCATGACTGTTATGTAACTACAAATTTGTACTTCTTAATTTCTTCCCCTTTTTCACCCATCCCTCCTATCTGACAATCCTCAAAATGTTCTATCTATAAGATGTTTTTTCCTTAAATCCTCCTGAGAAAATTTACCTTATATTCCAGTGAAATTCCTTTACTACAAACCTTCCCTTCACCCCTACCTCCCACACCCCACACACAGAGGAACCTTCAAAGATTTCTTGTCACTGAGTAGATAAAGTTGTATCTATGAGTTTGTTTCTATTTTGTTTATTTTGTTCTTCAGATTCCACATATGCCAAAATCATGTGGCATTTGTCTTTCTCTGTCTGACATACTCCACTCAGCCCAATAACCTCTAGATCCATCCATGTTGTTGCAGATGGCAAGAACCCATTCCATTCCAAGAACAGATAATATGCTACTGTATATATGTACCACCTCCTCTTTATCCATTAATCCACTGATGGACACCCAGGTTGCCTCGATATCTTGGCTGCTGTAAATAATGCTGCTATAAACATATGGATGCACATTTCCCTTCAAAGTAATATTTTGGGTTTCTTTGGATAAATACCCAGAAGTGTGATTACGGGGTCCTTCTTTGTCTCTTGTTATAGCCTGTGTTTTAAAGTCTGTTTTGTCTGGTATATGTATTGCTACCCCATCCTTTTTTTTTTTTTCATGAAATATATTTTTCCATCCCTTTACTTTCAGTCTGTGTGTGTCTTTTGATCTGAAGTGAGTGAATCTCTTGTAGGTAGCAAATATAAGGGTCTTATTTTCTTATCCATTCAGCCACCTGGTTACTTACTTTTTATAAAATTTATTGGTGTGACAATGGATAGCAAAATTATATAGGTTTCAAATGTACAATTCTATAATACATCATCTATATATTGCATTATGTGTTCACCACACACAGTCAGTTCTCCTTCTATCACATATATTTGACCCCACCCTACGTCTTTTGATTAGAGCATTTAATCCATTTACATTTAAAGTAATTGTTGATAGATGTGTAGTTATTGCCATTTTATTATTCATGTTTTTTATCGTTTTTTTCCTTCTTTTTAAAGTTTTTCTAACATTCCTTTTAATACTGGTTTGGTGGTGATGAACTGCTTCAGCTTTTTCTTGTCTGGGAAGCTCTTTATCTTGTCTGGGAAGCTCTTTCTGTCCTTTGATTCTAAATGACAGCTTTGCTGGGTAGAGTAATCTTGGTTGTAGGTCCTTGCTTTTCATCACTTTGAATATCCAGCCAATCCCTCTAGCCTGCAAAGTTTCTGTTGAGAAATCAGCTGAGTCTTATGGGAGCTCCCTTGTAGGTAACTAACTGCTTTTATTTTGCTGCTTTTACAATTCTGTCTTTAAACTTTGGCATTTTAATTATGATGTGTCTTGGTGTGAGCTTCTTTGGGTTCACTTTGTTTGGGACTCTCTGTGCTTCTCGGGCTTGTATGTCTATTTCCTTTGCCAGCTTATGTAAGTTTTCCACCATTATTTCTTCAAATAGGTTTTCAATTACTTGCTCTCTCTCTTCTTCTGGTACCTCTATGATGTTAATGTTGTACACTTGATGTTGTCCCAGAAGCTTCTTATACTGTTCTCATTTTTTTGGATTCTTTTTTCTTTTTGCTGTTCTGATTGGATGTCTTCTGTTACCTTATGTTCTAAATCTCTGATTCAGTCCTCTGCTTCATTTAATCTACTGTTGATTCCCTCTAATGTAGTCTTTATTTCAGTTATTATATTCTTCATTTCTGAATAGCAACCATAGCCTTGGTTGCTATGAATTTTTATGTTTCCTATTTCTTTGTTGAAATTGTCCACATTCAGCATCCTTATAACCAGCGTTTTGAACTCTGCATCTGGTAAATTGTTTGCCTCCATTTTGTTTAGCTCTTTTCTGGATCTTTGTTCTGTTCTTTCATTTGGGACATGTTTCTTTGTCTCCCCATTTTAGCTGTCTCCCTGAGTTTGTTTCTATGTATTAGGTAAAACTGCTATGTCTCCCAGTCTTAATGGCCTTATGTAGTAGATGTCCTGTGGGGCCCAGTGGCATAGTCTCCCTGGACACCTGCAGATGTGCCCCTGTATGGATTGTGTGTGTCCTCCTGTTGTAGTTGAGCCTGGGTTGCTATTTGCACATCAATTGGAGGGATTCACCCTCAGGCTGATTGGTTGTGAGGACTGGCTGTGACTACAGTGAAGGAGCTGTTGTGCAGAGGCTCACCCTACAGAGCAGGGTTCACTTTAGCAGGGCTCTGGTGCCTGCCCAATCTTCCCTTTGGGTGTGTCATCCATGGAGGCGCCCAGGTGGTGCTCCGGCTTGCTCTGAAGCTGGCCACCAGGTGTGCTGGCCCACAGGACCTCCTAAAACGAGCCACAAAGTATTCTTCATGTGGCCGCCACTCATGTTGGGCTTGAAATTACCTAGGAGAGAATAAGCCATGACCCGAGGCCAGCTGCCACTAGTGCCAGGCTCAGAGCTGCTTAGTAAGAGGTACGGGGTATGTCAAGGCCAGATGCTGCTTGTTTAGGTTTTGTAAACCTTTGAGAGATTTTAGAAAAGTCCACAGCATGAGCCAAGACAGGTCATTTATATGCAAAACCCACTGGAAATGGAGTGGTTGGACTTGCGAGTTGGGTGGGGTGGCATCTCAGGGAATCACCAGGGCAGGGCCAAAAGTGTTAGTCAAGTTGATGGAAACTCTGATATGGCTCCCACCTGCATCTACATGCTGGAAGGAGGATAGCTCAACAAAGAAATTAGATTCAGACAGCACTTCTGTCTGGGAGAAAGCTGCCCCTCCAGCCCTCATTCTGGAGCCCAGACAATTCATTTCCTCCCCATATGTCCCTGGCACCTTTCAAGCTGCTGCCCCAGCACTGAAGCTCAGTGCGAATGAGTCCATCAGCAAGTAAGTCTGTGTGCAGACCCTTTAAGAGTAATGCCTGGGAGTGACATGATAGGAATGGCAGCAGCAAGGTGCACTTTTTGAGTTCTCCCCGATCTTATCACAAACGGGACCTCTATAACCCATCAAAGGACTCTCTGCTCATCACGCAGAACAGCTAAGAGATTCGTGCAAGGATTACTTGAAGGTGGGCAAACTGGGCGAGCAGGAGAAGAGGTAAGGGAGCAGAGTGGAGACGCGGCTGCATCTGCGGCTGTGGAAACGCGGCCGGCATCTGGGGCAGCATAAAAACAGACACATAGATCAATGGAACAGAATAGAGAGTCCAGAAATAAATCCATGCCTATATGGCCATTTAATCTACGACAATGGAAGCAAGAATGTACGGTGGGGTAAAGACAGTCTATTCAATAAATGGTGCTGGGAGACCTGGACAGACACATGCAAAAGAATGAAGTTGGACCACCTCCTTACACCATATACAAAAATAAATTCAAAATGGCTTAAAGACTTAAATGTAAGATCTCAAACCATAAAATTCCTAGAAGAAAATATAGGAAGAAACTTCATAGAAATTACCCGGAGTAAGATTTTTACTGATATATCTCCTCGTGCAAGGGAAGTAAGAGAAAAAATAAACACGTGGGATTACATCAAACTAAAAAGTTTTTCACAGCAAAGGAAACCATCAATAAAACAAAAAGGGACCCTACTGAATGGGAAAAGATATTTGCCAATGATACATCTGATAAGCGGTTAATATAACAAATTTATAAAAAAACTCACTCAACTCAACTCCAAAAAAACAAACAACCCAATTAAAAAATGGGCAGAGGACATGAAGAGACATTTTTCTAAAAAGGACATACAGATAAGCAAACAGACATATGAAGAAATGCTCAACCTCACTAACCATCAGAGAAATGCAAATAAAAACCACAATGAGATACCACCTCACCCCAGTCAAAATGGCTATCATCAACAAATCAACAAACAACAAGTGCTGGCGTGGATGTGGAGAAAAGGGAACGCTTGTGCACCGTTGGTGGGATTGCAGATTGGTGCAGTCACTATGGAAAACAGTATGGAGGTATCTCAAAAATCTGAAAATGCAACTACCTTATGATCCAGCAATTCCACTCCTAGGGATCTATCCGGAGAAATCCAAAACTCTAATTCGAAAATCTTTATGCACTTCTATGTTTATTGCAGCACTATACACAATAGCTAAGACATGGAAACAACTGAAATGCCCATTGGTAGATGACTGGATTAAGAAACTGGTATATTTATACAATGGAGTATTACGCAACCATAAAGAAGAAGAAAATATTACCATTTGCAACAACATGGATGGACATAGAGAACATTATGTTAAGTGAAATAAGTTAGACAGAGAAAGACAAATACCATATGATCTCACTTATATGTGGAATCTAAAGAAAAGAATAAGTGAATGAACTAATCAGAAACTGTTTTGGAGAAAAAGAGGAAAAACTGAGGGTTGCTAGATGGGAGGGGTGTGGGGATAAGGGGGAAGGTGAGGGGATTAGAAAGCAGTCAGTAACCACAAGATGACCACGGGGTTCTGAAAATTAATTTGGGGAATGTAATCAATAATATTGCAAAGATTTTGTAGGGTATCTGATAGACACTTGTCTCATTAGGGAGACCACCTCAGGGATGATGTAGTTGCCTGATCACTGCACTGTACAACTGAAGCTGAACAATAATGAATGTCAACTACAAGTTTGTATGTATATGTGTGTGTGTGTGTGTGTGTGTGTGTGTGTGTGTGTGTGTGTGTGTGTATGTATGTATGTACTTACAAGAAGCGGAGTACAGCATTAGGAATAGAGACAGTGGAAATGTAATGGCTCTGTGCGATGTCAGAGGGTTAGTGGATGGGGGGAGGGGGGTTCACACAGTGTGAGGGATATAAATGATAAACGTCTAAGTATTACTTTGTCTTGTGCACCTGAAACTAATAAGAAAAAGATAAAAGAAAAAAGGAAAAAAAAGAGTAATGCCTGGGACTCCATCTGCCCTCAGTCTCACTCAGCTACAATCTCTGCTGGTTTTCACAGCCAGAAGTTATAGGGACTTCTCTTCCAGCACTGGAACCCTGGGCTGGGGAGCCTGGTGTGAGGCTGGGACCCCTCACTCCTCAGGAGGCACCTCTGCAGCCAAGATATCCCTCCCGATTTTTAACTGCCATATGTGGGTATAGGGATCAGCCCATTCTGCATCTCTGCCCCTCCTACCAGCCTCAATGTTGCTTCTTCCCTATATCCTCAGTTATAGGACTGCTGTTCAGCTATACTTCATACAATTCTCAAGGATGGTGGTTCTGCAGTTTAGTTGTAATTTTGATGTTGTTGTGAGAGGATGAAAGCACAGCATTTACCCACTCCACCATCTTGACCAGAAATAGGATTTTTAAATCTTTAACGTGATTCCTTTACTTAAATGAACCTTTAGAACTAAATATAATTTGTAGCTCATTGTGGGGTAATATTTAGGTCCCCAGAGAGGATGCCGTGCCTCATAACTGTAGCTTACAACATAAAGCTTGCTCACCTGGGACTGAAACGAATTTTCTCAGGAACTTCCCTGTGGTCTGTGACTACCTTCTGGTTGTCTCTATAATTAATGGGGTCATCAGGGATTCTAAATTTGGCCATCTGAATTTCAGAGTCACTCAGTTCAGCATGGGAGATTCTTGCATAACCTAATCTGTGGCAGAAACAGAAATGGTTTTTAAAGGTTTTCTCATCATACAGAAATCTGATGAGATCTAGTAGATAACACCTTAATTATTAAGCCAATTTCCCATTCTAATTCTACTCTGTATATCACTAGAATTATCTTGACTTTATACTATAAATATTTATCAACATATTACTTTTATGATATAAATGAGTAAGGAACATGCACATATATTTAAGTAACGAAACACACTTGGCAACCTTATTCTTACTCTGTATACTAATGAATATTCTATCTATACAAACTGCCTCTCACACAATACATTTTGGAATATATTAATATATAAAATATTCACATTTTGATATGGGATAATATGTTTTAAAAATGTAATTTACCTAGATTCCTCACCACAATATAGTAGTGGCTCAAACAATTTAGTTGACTTATCCAAGATTACATGATCAGAAGTTGGCAAAGCTGGAATTCAGACCTAGGGCTCTCTTATTCTACGGTCCATGCCATACAGTCAAAAAATGCTGCCATTCCTAGTATGTGTTCATAGTTACGTACTTATCATGCTTAGTAACTTACATAGCATCCTCTTTGTATAATTAAGCTTAATTTGCTTAGACATTTATTCCTTCTTAAATCATTAGTCCATGACTTGAAAAAAATGTTAAACTGCATAAATAACCAAACAAATGTTTATAAACAGTAACAAAATTAATTCATTGCTTCCATAATGTTTGAGATAGACCCAAAAGATCACAGTAATAAGAGATTTTTAAAAATATCAAACATCTATGCTCACCTGATCAGCCCCCGATACATAATATATTCACACCATCTGTCTTGATCTGTGCTGTCAATATCCTAATTAGCAAAGAGAATATTTAAGGCATTAAAACAGTGCTCTATTCTGAACTGCCACTGAAAATGTGTGAGGTACAGTAATACATATGCCTTTGTCCATGTTATTTTCTTTGCCTGGCTCCTACTGATCCCTTAAGGTCCAAATTATTTATTGATTCTACAGATACTTCTGGAACACCTACTATATGCTTATTTTGCTTCTGTACTAGATGGATGGAGTACAAACATAAACATGGTCTAGAGAGGGAGTTAGGTGGGGAAATCAACAATTGCAATACAGCCCTGGCTCCCTGCAACTTTCCAAGTCTCTCATGCCAAGCAGAATTTACTGAATCTTCATCGATCAACCTATATATATGCACACCAGTTACACTGTTCTGTATGGTTATTTGTTTGTATGTCTCCACCTTCCCCTTCCTGAGCAAAGGAACTCTTAATCACTTTGGCTCTCTGGTACTTAGCATGAAACCTGGCATTTGGCAGGTGCTCAATCTGTATTTGTTAAATTGAATCACCAGAAATAAACACATTTGGGGAGTAATCATGAGTCTTTTTGATGTTAAAAGCTTGAGACCAGGGTTATTCTTCATCAGAGAAGCAGAACGTACACTATTTTTTTTCTATAACGTGTTGGGAAAACTAAATATGGAGATTTTATACTGAAGAAATTTCCATTTTCTTCTTTTTAGAAATCCTATAAATAAACAAAATACCTGACTTTTGACCATTTCTCAATTTTCACTATTAAAATTTAATTTAAAAAGTTTAAACCACTAAAAGAATACACAATTTATTATTTCTTAATTTTTTCATAAGCTTGGCAGTAGACATATGGATGCTTGTTAATCAATCTTTACTGTTTTATTTCATATATATACAGAGGGTGCCAAATATATGTATACACATTTTAAGAAAGGAAAAAACTATTAAAATTGTAATACTCAATATATAATGATAACAAAAGATAAATACAACTCACGTTTGACTTCTTCTGCAATTACAAGAGGTGCTCAAAGAGATTACCATCAGTGTAATTTTAATAGCTTTCCCTTTCTTAAAATGTGTATGCATTTTTTTGGCACTGTGTGTGTGTGTGTGTGTGTGTGTGTGTGTGTGTGCCTTTAGTATTGATTTTAAAATGTAATAAATTTCAAACAAAAATTTCAGTGACAAAAAAGCAAATAAATAAATGAAAAAGGAATGTTCTGGTTTGCCTTGGAAAGAGATAAAACTTTAGTCATTCAGCTATATATACCGGAGATGATAAACTGTGAATATGCTTAACTATCATGTTATTTTATTAGGTTTTTAATAGATGCTGTCAATTTTAAGACTGCAGAATTTAAATACTCATTTCTTAAAGAGAAAAATCTATTCATCCAACCACTTATGACCAAAACTCCTCTCCACATTAATAAACTTCCTGATAGTAAAAGCTGTATAAGAATTCACTGCCAATATTGACACGGCTTCTGACCATGATAGTGGAAAACCAAGGGATGATTAAATAAAAATCAAATAAAATTTCATCTTCTCTTAACACTATGCATATGCCTGACACATACACACACACACACACAAACACACACACACACACACACACACACACTCTAGGTGTGATCAAACAATATGGTGAATATTTAAATAAAAAAATTATTACAGTAAGAGACACATTGCCATCAATGCCCATCAAAATACTACCCCTCGCTTTGAACACACTTATCCCATCATTCTTCCCACTTTCTGAAGCAGTTCTGGAAGTCCTCTTTTGTGACTGTCTTTAGTTGCACTGTTGTGGCTGCCTCGATGTCCTAAATCATTTTGACTTTGGCGACGAGCCAGAAGTCGCACGGTGCCAGATCCAGTGAATAAGGTGGATAGTGACACACCATAATGTTTTTATGTGACAGAAACTGCTATATACCAGAAGCCCAGAAGTGATGTGTGACATGGAGCATTGTCATGATGGAGGATGATTTACAGCACACTTTAAACTTTTATTTACTTAAGTATGTTTTTCCAGGACCCATCAGCTCCAAGTCAAGTAGTTGTTTCAATCCAGTTGTGGAGGGTGCAGCTCACAGTGGTCCATGTGGGGATTGAACTGGCAACCTTGTTGTTAAGAGCACCACGCTCTAACCAACTGAGCTAATCGGCCATCCTCTATGGCACACTTTAAAACACACCTTTTCTCAACCGTAGCTCACACTGGCTGACTGCACCGAACAAGATGAAACTTGTCACACACTGTTACTAAGTTTCGACGCGCCGCTTCCCATATTGAAGATCCCTGCCTTTCCATTGGATGACACGAGGCAGCAGCATTCACCGTATTTTGTGATCACAACAGAAAGGCTCCACGTCACACATTGCTTCTGGTATGGCAATTTCTGTCAAATGAAAACATTACCGTGTGTCCTCATCCATGTTATTCACCAACTCTGGCCCTGTGCGACTTCTGTCTCTTTCCCAAAATCAAAATGACCATGAAAGGAAAATGTTGTGAATCAATTCAGGACATCGAGGCAGCCACGACAGTGCAACTAAAGACACTCAAGAAAGAGGACTTCCAGAACTGCTTCAGAAAGTGGCAAGAATGATGGCATAAGTGTTCGAAGTGAGGAGGAATATTTTGAGGGGGATTCATGGCAGTGTGTCTTTTACTGTAATAAACTTTTTTTTATTTAAACATTCACCATATTTATCACACACACACACACACACACACACACATACATACAATGTGAGAATTCCCTCTTAGTAGGATACAATTTTTCCTTAGATTTGCCAATATCATCTTGTGTAACATTCTTTTGTACTTCATAGACCATGTACTTACACGTTTATCTTATCTGATTTTACACACACAGCCAGATGCACATAACACACATATATGTAGCTACCATTTATCAAGTGCCTCCTACATACCAGGCTGAGGGCCTTGCAGACGTCTGCTTATACTTCATCATAACAACCTTATGATATAATAGATATTGCTATTACCACTTTACAGATACAGACACTGAGGCCCAGAAAGTTTAAATAACTTGCCCCAAGGTCACACAGCTCATAAATACAGCACCAGCTAGGCTCGTGAATGATGACAGACCATATGGAGAGAGAGGCCCAGATCAGAGCCAGCACCAAGGCCCCAGACATGTAAGTGGGGCCATCTTAGACCCTCCCCCCTCCAACAACAGCCAAGCCACCAGCTGACTGTGCGAGTGAACACAGACAAAAACAGAAAAACACAAAGTCAACCCACAAAATTATAAGAATATTAAACCACTGCTTTAAACCACTAGGTTTAAGCGGTTACATAGTGGTAAACGAGTGATACAACCTCTGTGATTCCACATTCTCCATGTTTTTCTTTTACTCTCTGACATATCCTTCATCTCTTTTCTGAGATAATCTCCCTTCTCTTCCTTCATCCATCACCCCCAGGACAACCACATTAAATCAGGGGTTTTCTTTGGTCTTCCTTTTGCACTTCTCTAATTCCATAAGCAATATCATCCACTTTCATGGTTTCAATGGTCACCACGATGGTGGCAATTCCCTAATCTATATCTCTAGTCCTGATTGCCCTCTCAATTCCAGATCCATATATCCAGCTGCCTATTGAAGAGCTCTCTTAATATCCCACAGATGTCTCAATACAGCTTAAAGCTGAACTCATCGTCTTCTTTGCCAAACTCTTTTTCCTTCTGTATTCTCTACAATAACAAATGTCACCATCATAAACCCTCTGACCAAAGCAAAAATCAGGAGTCCCTCTTAATTTTACTTTCTGCCTTATCCACTATAACTCACCTCCCCAATATCTGCCTTGCTCTTCTTCCAAAGTTGTAGTATTTTTACAGGGTGGTGTGTGGGTATCAAGATTAAATACTGTATCTTCCAACTTCCTGTACATCAAGGTGAGACTATGTGACTAAATTCTAGTTGATGAAATGTAAACACAAGTGTTGGAGGTCAGTTTCTTACAATTTCCCTTCTGAGACAACATTCTTATGCTCTTGGCCCCTTCTTTATCCCCTTCTCTATCTTGCTAACTAGAACATGGATGCTGCCATCTTGGACCATGAGGCAAACTTGGGAATGAAGGCCTCATCAGGTGGAGCTACAGATAGAAGGAGTTCATCCCTGACGCCAGAGTGCCGTACCAGGGCTGAATCAGGCTTTAACATAAAGAAATACTCTTCTATAGCCAAAAAAAAAAAAAGAAAAAAGAAAAAGAAAAATGAAAGGAAGAAAATAAATACACTTCTCTCTTGTTGAAGCCACTGTCATTTTGTGTTTTCTGTCACACGCAGAAAACTCTCATTATGCCATGCTCTCCCTCACCTGTCTTTCCACGCACTTGGTGAGATGAATACGATACGCAAGCTTTTCTCTCTGCAGATATCATTTCAAGTCATGAAGTCAAAAACAAAATGTAAAGGACTAAGACATCTACACAGGGCTTAGCTAAATATAACAATTATATGTCTCATTATAAATTCATGTATTAAGCATTCTAGCACATATATTAGTCTCCAGGATGTGATTCGTGTGTCAGTTCCCCAACGCATGATTATATCTGGGTACACTGACAAATTCAAGTGTTTTAGACCAGAACAGGTAAGGACTAATTCCGTGACATTTATTGAGGCCCTGTCTGGCTGATCAGCCAGCCTCGCTGTGTATCATTTCATTTCATCTTTTACTCTCAACATCATACCTAACTTTCATAATAAGGCAGGTTTATTTTTGAAACACAATCTTTCTACATGGCATTCTTATAATATGACTTTAATATTCCTTGA
This sequence comes from Rhinolophus ferrumequinum, assembly GCF_004115265.2. NCBI lineage: Eukaryota > Metazoa > Chordata > Mammalia > Chiroptera > Rhinolophidae > Rhinolophus > Rhinolophus ferrumequinum. The sequence goes on from NC_046288.1 coordinate 7,600,464, forward strand.
TGGAGTTTATGTGTCTTCCACTTGAATGTGAGCATGTTATGACAATGACAGAAGTCACACTATAGGACTCACAAGGCTAGGTCATACAAGGCAAGAGTTTCTTCCTGGTTCTCTTGGGACACTTACTCTTAGAACCTAATCATCATGCAGGAAGGAAACCCATAGAGAGGAACCAGGACCCCCAAGCACAAAGCCCCCTCTGAGCTCCTCGTCAACAGCCAGCACCAACGTGCCACCCGTGAGTCATCTGCAGTCCCCAGCTGAGCCACTGACTTGTGTGGAGCAGAGATAAGCTACCCCCACTGAGTCCTGTCCAAATTGCAGATTCATGAGCAAACAGATGATTATAGTTGTTTAAAGCTAGTACGTTTTTTTGGTGGTTTTCTATGCAGCAGTAGATAATTGGAATACATATTAAGTTGTCGGGTATTTTTTTTCTTAAAAATGGAGAAGAAACATTTTACTTAATAAATCAAATCCTATTAAGATTGTGTTACCTTCACATTTCCATGTTCAATGAGCTGTTGATAATCTCTGGAACCAGGTGCTGAAGTGATATATCCCAGAAATATCACTTGATTAGAGCTACTTTTCAGTAGTTTTGAAATAGCAATAGCCTGAAGTTTCCTGTCGAGGTCATCTCTAAAAAAATGCAAAAATGTAATTTTTTTGTATTTGCAAAACAATTTTTTAAAAGTCTTAGGTACCTAAGTTCCAAAAATATATCTTCAATAGAGCACAGACCCAGAGTAATTGCTCCTTTGGCAAATGTCTGAATGTTATGGAAATTAACAAGACAGAGATACAGTGCTTCAACTGAGTAGGCTGACAAATCTTCAACTAAGAACAACATGATCTTCCCCGACAAATCATTTTTGTCAAGTTGATTTAAATATCTACTTTAAAAACAGCATTTGTTCGGGGGAGCCGGATGGTTCAGTTGGTTACAGCGCAAGCTCTTAGCAGCAAGGTCGCCAGTTCGATTTCCACATCGGCCAGTGAGCTGCGTCCTCCACAATTAGATTGAAGACAACAAGCTGCCAGAGGGGCGGCCAGATGGCTCAGCTGGTCAGAGCGCGAGCAGTCAATAGCAAGGTTGTCGGTTCAATTCCCACATGGGATGGTGGGCTGCACCCCTGCAACTAAAGATTGAAAACAGCAACTGGACTTGGAACTGAGCTGCGCCCTCCGTAACTAGATTGAAGGACAACGACTTGACTTGGAGCTGATGGGCCCTGGAGAAACACACTGTTCCCTAATATTCCCCAGTTAAATAAATAAATAAATAAATGACAAAAACAAACCCAACACTTGTTCAACTTTTCATCAGAAGAAATTATGTCAATAATCGAAACCTGGTAGTCAGTGTTACAGCTAAAGACTAGTAAAGAACCCTAACATTCACAGAACATTCCAAGCTTATGTAACCTACTCAGCTCCCTCAACTTAGAACACTTTCTAAACGTGGCTCTCCTGGTCAAATTCTGGCGAGACAGGATATTTTATTATACTAAGCAACGTCAATATATAACTGAGATAATGAGACAGTTACATGAGGCCTTTGGGGGTTTACAGTCAATCTATTTGGGGGGAAAATAGGGCCATCATATTTGACATGATCCAGCCAGGAAAGCTGAAACCACTCTAAGTATTTCAAACAAAGTGAATTTAATGTAGGGACTTGATTGCCCAGGTGATGGGAAGCGAAACAGCAGTCAGCGAAGCAGCCAGAGTTTAGCAACAATGAGAAACCAGTGTAACCTCTAGAGCTGGAGGGACACAAGGAGGAAGCCAGCCCTGGCTGCTGGGAGATGATGCTATGCAAGAGGCTCTCTAGAGGGAGCTGGGGCCATCTCAGGACGAGCTGGAGCCACAGAAGTCACTCAGCTGCTGCCAGAAACACCAGAGAACACACAGAGAGAGGATGAGGGGGACCCTGCCTTCTCCCCTCCTCCTGCCTTGCAGACTTTCACTAGTGCCTCATTAGCTACACCTACCAAAGGCCAGAAGGCAGAGACTCTGGGATATGTGCTTCCCTGCGATGTGTAGGGAGGGTGATGAGCCAGGAATGGATCCAAGAGCAAATAGGCAGTAAAACAACACAGGCGTTTACAGAGAAAGATAGCTAACAAATTAAGGAAAACAACAATGACAAAGGAAGACGCATAGAGATCACTGAGGATTGAGAAGATTGGAGAAACCTCATTAAGATAGGATCTGAAGACAGGACTAAGCTCAGATACATATGTGTGGGCAGCTGATACTGTTAAAAGATATCTCAAGAAATAGAAGAGTGGAAAGAATGACCATTTGTTTAACATCTTTGATAGTGAATTCTCATAACTGAGAGGCAGGTGTTTAGCTCTGTTTTTAAATGAGGTTAAGTAACATGCCTATGGTTATTTTCCACCTCCCCTATGCAGATCCATTCTCTATCCTTCTCTATGCCCTGGGAGGCTGACCCCTGCAGGTTTCATCTCCTGGGCTCCCTTGTCTGCTGATTTCCAGTTATGTTTGGCCAATTGGAAGCACCAGCAGGAGATAAAAAGTTGGGAGTAAAGAGAAGTTGGAGTATTTCTTCCCCAGTCCCTCTGGCAGTAAGCTGCATTCCTCCTGCGTGGTGGCCCCTCTTTCTGGTTCCAGATTTCTCTCTGGAAACACTTTTCCTCTGCCCGTCCCTAAGGATGGTAATGATTCCCCACTGTTACTAGTGTCTGAGTGCCTGAGCATCTCTTATCTGTTCCTTTGACCCTTCCAACATGTTGGTAAGTCGTCCATTAAGTCTGCAGTGAATTCTGTTCCTTGTGATACATGGAACTAGGATTCAAATCCAAGTACAGAAAACCCCAAAGTCACTGCAACACAGACAATGTTTTCATACAAATACATTTTAGCAATATATTATTGCAAAATAATCTATAAATTTGATTTTGCATTTTCTCAGGAGATAAATCTTATCCAGGGATAATGATAAAAACAGAAAGTGTATGTATGGCTATAAGGCAAGGGGAGAGAGAGAGAAAAAAAAAACATGTTGTTTTGTTATCTGTTAATATTTGATTAGCCCAATAACCTTATCACGTGGGCTGGAAAAGAGAATTTTATCCCATATTCAAAGACAAGGAAACTGAAACTCACTGAGGTTATGTTACAGTAACAGAACCAAAACTAATACGCATGTCTTCTGTCTACAGATTCTGTGCTCTTTCTTCAGTATACATTGATATATATTATAAACAAAAGAAAAAAAACAATGGTGATTAACAGGTGGCTCAGTTAATTACCTGTAATTGAATAAAAAATGGTGTGTACCTAAATGACTTCTAAGAAACGCTGCTATTTCCTACTTATTGGCTGTAAACAGATATTTGTGTAGTTAGCAATTTTAAAAAAATCTTGAATCAGCTAATAACATGCACAAGCATTCTGTAATTCATTCCTAATATGATTTCATGCTTATATGCTATAATCACTAGAAAATGAATTCTCTAAATATTTATTCGCAGTAAGGATTTTTTATTTAGTATTGCAGAAAACAAAGGCAAATGAAAATATGTAATGATAGCTTCACAAATTATTTGAAGTGTGTACTCTCTCATGTCACTCACATGCTGGGACATGGACTGGGCTTGAGACACGGAAAGTGCTGGATTTATGCTTGATGAAGGACTTCTTTGTAAGCTGCCCAACATACTTTACACTTAGAGCTGTCTGATTTGGTTTAATAATAACGTCCAACATTAATCGAGCACTTATTGTATTCGTGTACTTTGCATTGAGATAATAATCTCATTTCATCTTTCTAATTATCATAAGAACCCTATGAAATAGGGGGGATTACTGCCCCTGACTTACAGGTGAGAAAACTGAGGCTCTAGCTAGTTAAATAACTGGATGAAGGACACACCTTGAATTAGAATTCAAACCAGATTGTCTGATTCCAAGGTTTTGGAATTCCATGCTCTTAACCATTACACTACACTACTTTCCTCTCTCGGGTTACATCTCAATAAATGTTAACTATTATTGCAACTACTGTGTTATCATTATTATTAAATCAAGAGAGTTAAGAGAGCAAATAAAGGATATGGTTTCATCAGAGAGCTTTAAAGATGTGGTTATTAGAAAGGCTTTCCTTCCTTCCTCTTTAATAAACACATTCTGGGGGCTGTCTTTTAGTCTTCTCTTCCCTCTCAAGCCTATTCTTTACATTGGGAAGGTTGGAGGGAGTTGAAGGGGGAAAGAGAAAAAAACAAAGAAAAAAGGGAAGGAGTAGATTCAACTGTTTCTTAGGTTGAAACCTTGCAACCTTTAAACACAAAAGTGCCTATGTTTTAAAAGACAAGCCCAATTCAAAGTGCAATTTAAGGTCAATGGAATGATTTTTGAATGCCCATGCTTGCTACATGAAAATGACAGGGAGAAACAGAAGGCATTTCTTCAAACAGCTTTTTAAAAAGATATGGACCATTTATATCACCCGTCTTCTAAACACCCTTTTTATTTCTAAGGAGGCAAGCCAGCATCTGATTAGCAAATGGTTCATACTAATTACATTTGGACGGTTTGTTTATATTACTTATGCTCTGACTTATTTCAGAAAATATGCAAGTATACTTTCACTGATCCCCATAATACTGTGAGAAAAAGTGAGGTAACCAGGAAAGTAAGAGTAGTGGACACATTAGTTCTGTTTAGATTAAAACTTACAGTATGACAATGTTGTTTTTCTAATGTTCTGTATGTCACTTTAAAGCTCTGCAGCCTCTTGTGTGGACAGGACTGTATGCCCTATTTTATAGCACTTAGCACCTTACATCAGTGTTTTCTATTATTATTACAGAATGTTTACCGAGGTAGAGTTATCAATTATATACCTTTAGCTTTGCTTTTACAATATATTCCTGGCATCATTCATAATGTATTCCATACGAAGTAACTGGTTGTGAATGTTATTCTTTCGGGATAAAACTCATTTCCTCATATCTCCATGTACAGGGGCTTTCTTAGAAAACCATTTCTGGCCTCTCTCTCTCCACGCTTTACTTTTGGGGAGGATTTTTATAATTAATTAAGTCTGGAAGAATGAACTAGGCAGGTTTGTCTCAAACTCTTCCTCTCTCTCTCATCCTTGGAAACTGCCCGTTTGCAGACAGGATGTTTTTCTGGCTTATTCCCTCCACCCAGGAAGGAGCTTGATAGGTCAGCCTCTTCCCCTGCTGGAGAGGCCTGCTCTTTTGGGGGAGTCAGTTTCAAGTATTGTTGGGGGATGTATTAACAGGTCCACATGGACGCACTGAAGTCATGTTGTCCAAATAGGCTTATCGCAATTAAAAGTGACATTTTGATCTCCCTGCCATATTCCTCTGTTTACCTATCAGTTGATTGTGAAAACATGAAGGAAAAAAGAATGTCACTTAGTACCCTCAAATCCCAACAGTACTGCCAATTGTAGTAAACCTGAAAAGAGAAACAGGAATTTCATTTTTCTATAGTCCAGTTTACCACGTGGTTCCAAGCACTTGCAGGCTCTGAACTGGGTCTACCTAACTCCTAGCTGTGTGACCCTGGTTGGACAAGTCATCTAACCTCAGTCTAGTTTCTTTCTCTGTAAAATGGGTCTATACCAGTACTTACTTTAATACAGAGTGAAGATTCACTACAGCGGTGCATTAGCACAGCAATTACTCGGTAACTGCACTGCTGCCCTCTACCATCCCTAAGGACTGCCTGCATCTCAAAGGTTTCTGCGGCTGATTTTTAAAAGCAGCAACACGGGGAAATACTTTGGGAGAAAACAATTCGAAAGTAAGAAAGGTCATTGCATGGAAATCCAAGTAATGTATTAATAATATTCCTTGACATTTGTGTACCATTAGACAGACCAAAGAAACCTACTCATGATTCCCAAAGTGTGTCACAACAAAATCCACCAGTTTGTCGGAGATGGTAACAGTCAGTGTGATGGCTGGTGCGATCTCGCCCTCTGGTGACGGGAGAAGGTGATGCTCTGATCTCACAATGGGGTATCTTGACAAAACCATAATCCTGTAGAGGAGTGAAAAGAAACATCATTGTTGGTCCGGCGACGTCACACAGACAGGACTAAGCAGATGTGTAAAAAGGAAGGTGTCACACTGCAAGCACCCCACTGAGGGCATTCTGAGCAATAATGTGGCGGAGACTTATCTGCTTTCTGGTTCACTCTCTCTCTGCTATTTAGCATGTCTTGCTGTGTCACTACAATACCAACTCTGGTTTAGTAAGTGCTCTGGAGACACGAAAAGGGCAGAATTAATAATACACAAAATTCGTTTTACTTGTATTGTTACTCTGGCAACATATTTGCACAAACAATTCTAACATTAATCAACGCATTCGGGGATGTACAATCTTGCCAGCAAGGACACAATGTAACAATTTACAAAATTAAAACTGTCTAATAAAGATATGAAAAATATATTCCGCCTCAGTCTAAGTCATATAATGACACATGAGAAGGATGAGCAGAGCGCAGCCCTCGGCCAGCTTCTCTCCCTGGCTGCACGCACTCTCTCTCGGGCCCCCTCATGGAGTCACTCCAACAGGCACCATGTCTACAGTGATGATACCTGAATTTCCCTGTCCAGCTTGTCCTGTCCTACTCAGCTTTCCAGGCTACACACAACTGCCTACTGGATGTCACTTGACCGACCAGGGCCATCTCAAGCTTAGCACAAGCCTGCTACTCTCCTGGCCATGCCCTTCCCATTACACAGCATCGTCTCCTAGCAGGTATTCACATCAAAAACCTACCTGTTGCCCTTGATTCTTCATTTCCAGGCCCTTGACATCTAAAACATCAGTCACTTCTGCCAGTTCCATTCCAAAACAGTTGCTGAATTTGCCCCCTTCCCTCCATCTCCCCGGCTCCCACTGTCATCTCTTAACTGTGCTATTGTATCTACCTCATCACCTGTCTCCCTGCTAGCACTCCTGCTGCCAACAATTTGTTCTTCCAAAAACAACCAGAATGATCTTTTTAAAATGTAAATCAGATCAGACCACTCTCGTTTTAAATCTTCCAATGGCTTCCCAGCGGAACTGAATTAAATCAAGCCCGAAGCATGGATTACGGGGCTCTTTACAATCAGGTGTCCACCTTGACCGCATTTCTTACCAGTTCCCCCTCAGTCCCTAGGCTTCAGACACACCACGCTTGATTCTGCCTCAAATCAAGGACCAGCAATTTACGCTGCTGGTTCCCTCAGCTCTTGCAACAGGTACGTCCCCGGGTCCTTTCATGAGGTTTTCAGAGAGCTTCCTGACCATCCTACCTGTAGTAGCAACCCCCAACGTCCCGTCCACCCAGTCCTCTCTCACAGTAGCTTGCTTCCTTTTGCACAAAGCACTTACTATCTCAAATTCTCTTATTTACTTCTTTGTGCACGCGTTATTTTCTGTCTCTTCACACTAGAACGCAAGCTCCATGGACAGCACCCAGGTCGGACATGCTTACTGTTGTAACCTCAGCTCCTACGCTGAATGGTTTATAATGGTGCAGAATTGAAAACATCCAGGAACAGGCAAACCATTAACACAATTACAGAATATGCATGCCTTCAGCACCTCCTCACCGCCCAGGGAGCATCGCTGGGGCATAGTCACAGGACGAAGGTATGACAATCTCTAAGCCTGTGTATGCTGCCTCATCTTTCAGGGCTATGGTCAAGATTCGTACCCAAGGTCCACTCACCCCCAAGTGTGATCCCTTGCGCTTGGACCAAAGTCGGTGTAGAAACCCAACTTCTCCCCTAACCACATGGTTAAGTCATTGTTCCCAATAAAAGGCTTAGAGGCATCGCTCTCCAAAATCGTTATGAAATCTGCCCCTGTTCAGGAAAAAAAAAAATGCACGTGGTGATTAACCACAGCAATGCAAAAACAATAAGCAAAACTTTATTCTTGAACGCTTTGCCTTTACTCAGAAATCAAAAACAAAGTAATTCCTGATGGATCACAAAAGTGAAGTGGCTCAAATCTGAGCTACAGGGAACTTACCCATATTTAGAATGTAATTAATACATGTGACACCTTGAGAAAATGCAGGAAATAATAAAAACATAACTTTTCTAAATTTTCAAATATTCTTAACATCGTCCCCCAAATTTCAAATAAGTTTAATTTCTTTCTCAGATACCCAATTTATGTTCAGAAACAATAGAGTGGTTGCACAATAGAGTTTTATTCCTGGGCAAACACCTCCAGAGTATTGGCACAGAAGTGAATGTATTGGTTTCCCCAGACCCTGGCCAGACGTACCAGAGGCCTGTAAACAGGACTAAAGGACTCAAGGCCCAGGAAATTTCTTAGCGGCATTAGACTTACACAGACCCTCGGCAATTTTCCAGGAGACGCGCTTCTTGTTAGGAATAACCAGAACAGTGTAGCCCTTCACGCATCTTGCTCCATGCTTTCAGAACCACACACCCACATTATTTTCAAGGATGCTTCATACAGAGACGAGCTCCCCCGAGCACGGAAGTTTAAAAATTCTCTCTTGGGCTCTTGAAAGCAATTTGCTTCACAAATGAGTATCACTCTAACTCTCGCTGCCTTTTAATCTGACAGTTTTCTGGTCCCCAACAGTTAGTCCCCAAGTGACAGAAACCACCAGCAGTAGCCTTTCTAAGAGCAAAGTCACGACAAGAATCCCCTGTAGACACCCAGTATGAGCCTTTGCTCAGAATCAACTGAATTAATTGCTCTCAAACAAAGACAGATGTGCTTACAGAAGCTTAACCCTCCGGCAGCTGCCACCAAAGCAAAGCCTTTGTAAGAGATTACTTTATGACGAAACCCTCCTCCTACTATTTATAATCTTGTTCAGAATAATAGTAACAACAGTCGTTTCTCAAATCCTGGAACTAATTCCAGTAACTTACCTGTTTGATTGAGCAGTTGAGCTGATCTTTCTAGACTAGTCCATCCTTCGTTGTCATACCCAAACCTGAGAGGCCAGATGGCCGCAGAGATCTCTGTGGCTGGTGCCTGAGGAATCGTTTTAATGGTAATTTAGGATGACCGTGAACAATGGCAAGTTTGGTGACTGTTTTCTCCACCTCTCTCTTCCAAATTTCATATTTCAGCAAAGAATTTTCTTAGACATTTGCCCACATTTAATTCATAAAAATAAGGAGATAGTTGCTATATGGTAGTCTCTGAATCTTCTGTGAACTTCTAGGTAAGCTCAGAAGTCAGGAGGAATGTTTGGAAAACAAGCATTTATAATTAACATTGTTTACAATAGCAAAAAATCAGAAACAATAAGGCTGTTGTTTCAAAAAAAAAATGAAAAAAATAAATGGTGTCACCTATGTATAATGGACTGCTATGCAATCCTAATAAACAAGTGAGGCTACCTATTTCCATATGAATCTCACAAAGCTAATTTTAAGTAAAAAAAAAAAGTCAGTTGCAAAATATGTATGTCAGATGTCATTTAGATAAAGTGAAAAACGTGGAAAAAACAATATTGTCTAGGGATATATGTGTATCATATATTGCAACGATACAAAGAAATGCTTTAAAATAATAAACACCATATTCACGAGAGGGGTTACCCTTGTGCTGGAGAAGAATGAGATCCCAGAGGGACACGTGGAGTCCTTTAACATATTTGTAAAGTGGTGTGCCATCACAACTGACTTATAAATGGTGTCACGCCCCTGCTGTGCTGACAAGACCAAGGTTCAGGAGTCTAGTCCCCCGTGAGACCTCCTCTTTTCAGTCCATGGGCTCAGTCAGAGAATGCACTGCCCAACCCTAACTATCCATTTCGAATTAGTAACTACTGATTTACAACAGGGATCCTGTGAAAGAGTATGGCTGGATTAGAACAAATCCATCACCACAATTGAAAAAAAACACTCCAAGTGGACCATAGAAGTTCAGGTTGGGAGAAGGATAAGTAGCAGCCTCTATGCACAGGAGGGTCACCACTCAACCTAAATAGCTCAATGTGCCACCAGCTGTGAATGGGGCATTTCATCTTTATTCAAGAAACATTCTTCATCATACAAAGAGAATGAAACCATCAACAGAGATTTCAAGAAGCATGATTATATTCATCAAGCTATCCCTTTATATATAACTATATTTCTATGACTAACTCTGAATTTCATCACTCCAAAACCTGGTACTCCCTCATTCTTCAAATCTCAGTAAATGCTACCTCCCTGCATTCAGTTGCTCAAGCCAGAAAAACAGAAGTCGTCCTGGTGTCCTTATTTGTTCCTCTGAATATTATCTTTCTCCCCTACTAGAATGTAAACTCTGTGAGAGCAGGCATCTTGTCCAACTTGTTTACCTCTATCCCTGGCACCAGGCATACAAGAGACATTCAATAAACATTTATCAATAAATGAATGAATGAATGAACGAACAGACGAACAGGTATTAAATCTACCTGAATGTCTCCTTTTTGAAAAGAATCCTTAGCTGACATTATATATCCTCTTGTGACTGACATTATTTGCAGTAATAACAACTAATAAATCAACGGAAAAAGAAAGGGATCATGTAATGAATTATTTACTTAATTAAGAAATAGTTACTGAGTTCTGAGTGTGTGCCAAACACTCTGTGAGGCGCTAGGAGTACAAAGGTAAACAAGAGAAGCCTGGCCTGCATCCTCAGTATAGCTTTTTACTTAATACGAAAAATTTGCTTAGACAGATTACTGAGATCCAAAGTTAACTCTCAAATTCTACATTAACCCAAACTGGAACTCTAACTGCATTATGAAACACAACAAACTTTTTATCAGAGCAAATAGAAAGCACACATTGCAATGACTTACTCTTGCTTCTGCCCATATTTCTAGAATAAAAGGGACAATAAAACATTTAAAACTGTAGACAGTAAGAGGGGAAAGAAAGACAAGAAAACTTCCACAATCCATCAATACACAAATTACCCATAATCTGCAAAATCAAGAATGGCCTATAAGATTTTTTTTTTCTTTTTCTTTTTTTATAAGTTTCTTGGGGTGACAAATGTTAGTAAAGTTCCATAGATTTCAGGTGTACAATTCTGTAATACATCATCTATATATCACATTGTGTGTTCACCACCCAAGATTTTTCTTAAATTAAAAGAATCTTACATTGTTGCCCACAGCAGTATCTACCAGACAGTACAAAGAAGCCCATTATAAAATAGTCCTTTATTTCATGGTTTAGATATGTTAAATCATGGGATGATTTAGCCATGGGATAAAATTTTAATCATGCGATAAAAATAACTTCATATAACAAAATCATGAGCAGTTTGCCTCTAATAAATATATGGATCTCTATCCTGTCCCAAGAACCCAACTTCAGAAAACAATTCCATTGTGTTATCGGCCTCTGACCTAATGGCTGAGGAGATAGGTTCCAGGGTCCTGAGGTCATTAGACCTGGGTCTAGAGTTCAATCACACTATGAAGTGTACAAATGTATGTATATACATATATATCATCCAAATTTCTATAAGAAGATTTTTAATTACTTACCCTTTTGCCCAAGTTCCTCTCATAGGCTTTATGCCGTAGTCCTAATCCTAATAAGCCCACACCAACAAGCAGCCACAAGACTAAATAGAAAGAAAATATATTTGTTTAAAAGAAATTAAGTTTTCTTAAAAAATAGTTTTCATGAAATTATTGAAACTATTAATCAAGGATTTTGTGCAGAGGGGAAATGTCTAATCCCTGCATTAATTTTCCGGGTGACATGCATACATAACCCATACTTTAAAATGACGTTTCAAAGAATCTTTCCTAAAAACATTCCAATGACCATAGGTTTCAAATTAAAATAAAGCATAAATAAATAAATAAATAAATAAATAAATAAATAAATAAATTTTGTGTGTGTGTAGAAAATAATATATAAGAAAACAAGTCTCCATGAGCAGTAACCAGCAGGAAAAAAAATACCCTGCAAAATGAAGCCCACAAACATTTCAGATACTGGAACTTACAGAATCAGAAAATAAGCAGACTTAACATGTTTAGAAAAGTAAACGAAGGCATTCAATAGTATGACTCAGGAAGATAAGACTAACTTAATAATCAGGAAGATTTCCAGAAATAAAATTATATAATATTTATAATAATGTAAATTAGATGCTCAATGGACAAGACAAACAGCAGCTCAGACAAAGCTGAATAGAGAATCAGTGCAAGGGGCAGCTGAAAAACAAAGGTAAAGAGGTTAAGAGATATGGGAAGAGGATAACAAGGTCCAGCACTATCTAATTGGAGTCCAAAAGGAAAAAAGAGAAAGAATAAGAAAGGGGCAATATTTGCAGTAATAATGCTGAGAATTTTCCAGAACTGATAAAAGATATGACTCTTAGGTTCAGAACTCCCAAGGACTCCCAAGCCAGATGCGTGGTAGGTGGGCTGGGGGGAAGGAGGATCTACATGTAGATATACGAGTCACAATGAAACTGCAGAACTGCCAGAGAGAAAAGACAGATTGTCTTTAAAGGAGCAAAGACAGCTGACTTCTCAGCAAAAATAAAAACTAGATGACAGGGGAATATCTTTAATGTGCTGAGAAAAAAATAACCAACTACTAAAAGAACAGAAATTAAAGCTATAATTTCCAAGCTAGAAAGAGGAGTGGGGAGGAGGAGCATAAGAAAAAAACAAAACCCAATCAATGCAAAAGAAATCAAGAAGGAAAATAAGAAAAAAATATATATACCTGGAGAAAGTAGAAAAGAAAAAGGAAAGTAAGATGATAGAAATAAATCATAATACATCAGAAATCACAATAAAAATAGATTAAACTTTGAAGTTAAAAGACAAAGACTGACATTCCAGAAAAGGCAAAACAATGGAGACAGTAAAAAAAAAAAAAAAAAAAAAAAAACCAGTGGTTGCCAGGAGTTGGGAGGAGGGAGGGACGAATAGATGTAGCACAGGGTATGTTTAGGTAACAAAACTATTCTGTATGATACTGTAATGGAAGATACATCATACAATTGTCAAAACCCATAGAACATACAACAAAAGAGTAAACTCAAAAGTAAACTACAGATTTAAGTTAACAATAATTTATCAATATTGGCTCATCAATTGCAACAAATGTACCACACGATTACAAGATGTTAATAATGGTGGAAATTGTGGGGGTAGGAGTCAGAAGGGGTATATGGGAACTCTAGATTTTCTGCTTAATCTTTCTGTAAACCTAAAACTATTCTAAAAAATAAAATCTATTAATGTTTCAAAAAGATAAATATAATGGTTGCCATGGGAAGAGGGAGAGAGGGATGAATAGACAGATCACAGAGGATTTTTAAGTCAGTGAAACCGTATGATACAGCAATGGTGGATACACGTCATTGTACATTTGTCCAAACCCACAGAATGTACAACACCGAGAGTGAGCCCTAAGGTAAACTATGGATTTGGGGTGATCGTGAAGTGTCAGTGGAGGCTCCCTGATTGTAATAAATGTCCCACTCGTGGGGATGTTCACCATGGGGGAGGCTGTGCGTATGTGGGGTCACGGGGAAAATGGGAAATCTCTGTACTTTCTGTTCAATTTTGGTGTGAACCTAAAATTCCTCTTAAAAATAAAGTCTACTTTTAAAAATCACATAACACTGCCTAAACAACTTTGTAAATAAACTGTTCCAAATGCCTTGATTTGATGAATGAATTAAAGAATTATGGTTCTTAATAATAAATAGATAAGACAGCAATTGTCAGGATTAAAAACAAACAAAAACTGTCAGATCCATGTTTAAAAGGACATAACTAAAATACAAGAATACACCAAAGAAACTCTAGATTTAAAAATTTTCCCTAAATTTTAATATAATCTTTTCAAATTATGACAAACATATATTAAGGTTTTCATATAATGGTCTTATTGCTTTGTGACATTTCTTTTAGAAATATAGTAAAATTTTATTTAGCTTAATTGTTTTCTACCCCTGTACACCATAATACTTGTCTTCTTTAATTAAGTATCAAGTCACTGAGTTTGCAGATCAGTTTTACTATGTCTTTGTATCCTACATAACACTATGCATTATAGTTATGGAATGTATTGTATTCTAATACGCTATCTGCAAAGTTTATACATTCAATAAATATTTTTATTTAATACAGTCCATTTGAAATGAGTCAGATACTGAATAGTAAACGAATTTCATGTTCGAGTTTGTAGTCCATCAATACTCCAAAAATTAACATAGTTATCTCCAAAAAAAAAAAAAAGGAGAGAAATGGAATAAATAGTCTCAACTATTTAAAAAAAGCGTTTTGGAAACTGTAGCTGTTAAATCATCTTATCTACCTTAGGAGTGAAACAAAACTAATACAGAGTATTTATGATTGAAATGACATGGTATCAGAGATTTGCTTTAAAGTATTTCACTAAAAAAAGTAGGAAATAGATGACAACAACACTGGGAAAATGTTAATTGTTGAAACTGGGTGAAGGGTACATGAAGGTTTATTATGCTCTTCAATTTCATATATGTTGAAAATTTATATTTTTAATAAAATTCTTTTAAAAAGAAAGCAAAACTATACCTACAAAGTTTCATGTATTTTTCACTCTTTCTGAAAAGTACTTTTGGACTGTTTTTTGTTTGCAGAAGGAAGTGAAGGCTTTTCTTAGGACCAAATAGCATATTCAGTCCAATAATTAGCATCACTGTGCCTATTTAAAAAAAAAAAAAGAAAAGAAAAGAAAGAATATATTAGAATATATTACATTTTAATCCCCAAATCCTTCCAATGATAAATTTCAAGAGCCAAGACTTCAATTAAATGGGCACACATTGAAAATTCAGTTATTCATTTACCTCAGTACCTAAGCAATTACTCTAATAGTACTTTTGATCATAAGAAATCAGTTAGGTAGAACCCTGATGAGGGATTTCTTTTCATTTCCTGAGTGTTTCCCAGTTGTTAGTTTGCTAAGACTGCACATCATTGACAGGTGACTGTTCAGGGGAGGGAGGAGCATGAGAGAAAGGAGCCTTCTGAATGGCCCTCGGGACTCGATCTTCTCCACTGAAGGGACTTCACAGGCACCAAATTGAGGAGCGCTAAAGAGGCCATGTAGGTTCTTAACATGGCAGCGTTGTGGCAATAATTCTGGCCTGAGATGTGGATATTCTGGGCACAGGGTCCTCACAGAGGATGCACGTTGGAACTCACTCTGTGCCAATAAGGCCAACCAATAAAAATGAGCTCAGCTGGGATGCATTAACAGTGTAGCTTACATATAAAGTTTATATACTTCTAAATTGCATATAATAAGAATGGAAACACGAGTATGATGGAACAATATATAAATTAGGAAATGCTAAGTAAAAGTTAAGCTTAGGTGGAAGGCTAGCAAAAAAAAAAAAAAAAAGTTATGCGCAATTTCCAGGTAATAGCAGGAGAAACCCAGACAATAAATTTATAACTAGTTTCTGATTTAATACAGATTTTAATTATATGAAAAGCTACTCTGAACACTACCAACATTTCTTAGTTTTTGTGGCCTTATCCGTATGTATAATGCCACTCTTACTAAAAAAAAAAAAAAATTCGTAGTTGAGAAGGAACTCAAAAAGCACATCATTCATAACATTCTAAAGAAATAAACTTATGCTTAGAATGGCTCTTACTTTCATTCGTTTTCTCCACATGGCAGACCCCTAAGCAAGCTGGAGTGAGAAAAAAGCAGGGCATTGGACAGGAAGATAGAGCAGGACAGAGTACACACACCTGAAAGAAACCAGAAGACATACAAGGTTTGCAAAGCCAAGATTATCGCAGAGGAAATGCAGCAATGGACTTCTCTAATTAGATGAGAGGTTGGGTACTTGCCAGAAACATCAAGTTCTCCAAAGTTATTTTAAATATTTCATGCAATTTAAAAATGTATCTTCCAAATCAGCCTGTCCTGACAGATGTCTAGGTCATGGAGTAGAAAAGTTCATGTGAAAATGTACAGAGTAGTGGCAGTACACCCAGGGCACAAGGGGGGATGGAAAAGGATCTCAAGAAGCCTAGACTTCTGCACAGCACTCACCCCAGCTGTAGTTCCCTAAGTATTTGTCTAATTTTATATATGGTGTTTCCCCCACTACACTGAAGCTTCAGAAGGGGAAGGACGCTACATCTCTTACATCTCCAGCCCCTGGCACTGTGCCTGGAACACAGGAGGGGGGCAATAATTTTTTTTTTAATGAATAAATGAACAAATGGAAAAATGAACGTGTGAACAAACAAGAACTGAATCTCCTCACATGTATTGGCTCATTTTTCAGAGATTTTTATCCTGGAAGCATCTGACATGTTTTACATAAATTAGAATTGTAGGCAACATTTGATTTTATATGCTTGGTATACATCCGTAATTTCATTATTGCCAGAAGATAATTTTTTAAGTATTAAACTGAGATGAGTTTAGGAAATTTTAATTTTTGTGCATAAGTTCATAACCAGTGAAAAGGAAAATGTATTTATTCTATGATTTGGGAATATATCGTTCACACTAAGATTTATATATGCAAAATATATTTTATTGGTATTACCATAAAAATATGGTAATAAAAATTCAGAACCAAAACAACAATCGCAATTCCTGTATGTATCTACAATCCTATCACTGAAGTAGCAACATGAACTGTCAAGATCGTAACTTTTCCCAGCATATTCTATAATACAAGTGTTACCCAATATCTCTTTTACACTTTATTATTAAATAAACTTGATTTTCCCCAACTGAGTCCCTTTTTTTTTTTAAGGAGGGCACAGGTCACAGTCGCCCATGCGGGGATCGAACCGGCAACCATTGGTGTTATTAGCACCACGCTCTAACCAAGTGAGTTAACTAGCCAGCACCCCCCAACTAAGTCTCTTAAAAGGCCTTTGTAGTAATAAATAATACTGAAACTCACTGATGAATTAAGAAATTTGTTTTTAAGTAGCAATACAGACATTCTTCCAATTTTTTTTAATCAAGTGACTATTTTAATATCAAAGGCAAGATCATCCTATTTATTTCCACCAGTCAATGTAAAGTGCTAAATCCTAGGCAGTCCTGAAGGGTATTTTCTAATCATTATTACTTTAATCCAGACCTTGCAAATGTACGCACCCAAAAGCACATCAGATCTTTCTCTAGCGTAGACACCTCCTGGGACAAATTTAAAAGCTGTGCACCATGCACAGAAAAATGTATCTAGAAGATAAAATATCATGGCAATGGTCATGGTCTTCCCAGGACTTGACCCTGAGCTAATAAGGTGTCCCAGCACTAGAGGCCACATGGACGCTGTGAAGAGGGCGAGTACACAGCCAGAAACAGCGGCTGCCCACGTAGGCAGGTAAAGGAGACCTGCAGCTGAAGCTGCTCCTGTTTGTGAGAGAGAGAAAGAAAAAGAATCAGACAGGAAAGCAGTAACAGTCTCTTCCATTTTCTCAAAAAAAGGGAGGGGGGAGAATAAGCTTAAACAATGACCAATATGAAGCCATCTAGAACCAGAAGGGACCTCAGGGACATGCAAGTCCAATCTCCACACTAATGAGAAACTGAAGTCTAGCAAGGTTAATGTGACTTGCTAAAGGTCACACAGCTAGTTACTTGCACAACTGGAGGTGCAATGTGGGTCTAGTAAATTTCAGTCCAGTGCTATTTATTCAGGAATGGTGGTGGGGAGGCAAGCCATTTTTAGGGTATTTGTGTCAAGATCTTAAGAACAATAAAAACTGAAAAAACTGAACTTACCTGTAATACGAAAAGCATGTCCATTTAATTTAACTAGCCAGTAGCAAGACATTAGAAAACACGTAGTGTCTGTGTGGTTTCTAGAATGTTTTTGTTAGGGAACATTTTAAAGGAATTTCCATTCATTTAAATGCTGCCCCTTGTCCTACAATAAGTAAGGTGTCTTTCCCAACCACACAGCCCTAAAAGATGTGACTGAGGTCCTATCGTAGACACTCTGCTTTAGCAATTCTGCAGTTACTTCAGTCCTTATCCAAAAGCCTAGAAGGTTTGGGGGCTATGCAATCTGCCTGGTCCACAGCAGGCATTTGTTTGCTAATTTGTTGAACCAATCCTGAGGGAATACAACATTTTCCCCAATTCCTGTGAAATCAGCTTTGAGAAAGTCCATCAGGGTCTTACAGCACCCCATTTTAGCGTCATCAATATGATACTTTTCCATAGAATATGATATTTTCCGCACATTTCAATCAATGTAGTATAATAATGTAGGAAAGTGTCTACAGCAGACACCTCAAAATATAAGCAATCATTTTCCTGTTGCTTGGGGCAAGAACTCCAGCAAAGGCGGGAAGGGGAGCAGCAAGCAGTTCCAGCCCACGGCTTCTTAGAGCCCATGGCTTCAGCCATCAGAAAGTTCCACCTGCACCATCACAGGACAATGCCATGGGACCATCTATTCCTCCCCACTTCCAAAGACCGTAACTCAGAGAAACACGAGAACCAGGTTCCAGGGCCTTTTACAATTCACAGAGTTTAACCCCACAGTGAGACCTTCAAACACTTAGATCTGACGTGGTTATTTTAATAACAGAAAAAAAATTTGTTTTCATTTTCAAATTAAAAAAATGTAATGCCTAGTCACTGTAAAAATTTTAAAAACACAGAACTCTAAAGAAACAATTAAGGATTGCCTAAGACTTAAAATGACCATAGCCGAATGCAGACTGGTGCAGCCGCTAGGGAAAGCAGTGTGGAGGTCCCTCAAAAAATTACAAATAGAATTACCATATGACCCAGCAATCCCTCTCCTGGGTGTCTACCAAAAAAATCTGAAAGCATTTATCCATAAAGACACATGTGCTCCAATGTTCATTGCAGCTTTATTTACGGTGGCCAAGACGTGAAAACAACCAAAATGTCCTTCGATAGATAAATGGATAAAGAAGTTATGGTATATATACACAATGGAATACTATTCTGCGGTAAGAAAAGATGAAATAGGACCATTTGTGACAACATGAATAGATCTTGAGAATATAATGCTAAGTGAAATAAGTCAGACAGAAAAAGCAGAGAACCATATGATGTCACTGATATGTGGTATATAAACCAAAAACTACAAAAGAACAAGACAAACAAATGAGAAACAAAAACTCATAGACACAGACAATAGTTGAGTGGTTACCAGAGGGTAAGGGGGCAGGGGAGAGGTAGATGAGGGTAAAGGGGATCAAATATATGGTGATGGAAAGAGACCTGACTCTGGGGTGATGAACACATAATGGGATTTATAGATGATGTAATACAGAATTGTACACCTGTAATCTATGTAACTTTATTTACAATTGTCACCCCAATAAATTTTAAGAAAAAAATGGGGCCGGCCCGGTGGCTCAGGCAGTTGGAGCTCCATGCTCCTAACTCCAAAGGCTGCCAGTTCAATTCCCACATGGGCCAGTACGCTCTCAACCACAAGGTTGCCAGTTCGATTCCTCGAGTCCCACAAGGGATGGTGAGCAGCACCCCCTGCAACTAAAATTGAACATGGCCCCTTGAGCTGAGCTGCCACTGAGCTCCCAGATGGCTCAGTTGGTTGGAGCGTGTCCTCTCAACCACAAGGTTGCTGGTTCAACTCCCACAAGGGATGGTGGGCTTCACCCCCTGCAACTAGCAATGGCAACTGGACCTGGAGCTCAGCTGCGCCCTCCACAACTAAGATTGAAAGGACAGCAACTTGAAGCTGAACAGCACCCTCCACAACTAAGATTGAAAGGACAACAACTTGACTTGGGGAAAAAAAAACAAAAACAGCCAATACTCCGATGTAGTTCTTCTCAATCTTTTTCTATGTCTATGTAGAAGTATTTTTACATAAATGAAATCATACCATATATTGAGGATTATATTCTGCTTCTTATGTGACATTATATCAAGTACATTTTCTCATGTTTTAATTTATTTCCTAAAAAAATTTTATGTACATATACTATTTCACTGGATAAATAAATACCCCATAATATAAGGAATCATTTTCCTATTGTTGGCCATGTATGAAGCTTCTGACACCATGAGGAACATCTTTCTTTGCCAATTAATCTCTTACTACATCTCTGATTATGCCTTAAAATAGATTCTTAGAAGTATAATGACTGTGTCAAGAGGTAAAAGCATTTTAAAGAATCACTACCTATAGTCAGTTGCTTTCCTGAAAGCGTATACCAGTCTTCATTTCCTCCAGAAACCTTGCCAAAAGTCTCACCTTTTGAGCCCTGCCCAAATTATTTTTTCTAAAAATTTTTGCCAAATTAATGATGAAAATAGTATCAAATTCTGAATTACATTTGTTTATTAGTGAGATTGAATTTTTCCTGTTTATTAGCTTACAATCACTATTTTTTATAGAATGAAGTTTGATTTGATATTCTAAAGACATTAGAATGACTGACTGCTTCTGTCTTACTACAAAGAATTATCTAGAGGGAAAGAAAACATCTCTTAAAATTTCCCTTGACTGTTATTGCTTTTACTTTTTAGTTTCTATTTTGACATAGGCTATGTATTTTTAAATCCACTAAAATTGTATTTTTAAACAGTTTATAAATCCAAAATTCGAAACATAGAAAAGAGTCCCTCTATTGTCACCTACTAGTTCCTCTTAGTGAAGGCAACCAATGTTAGCATTTTCTGCATTCTTCCAGAGACAGCTTATGCATAGAAATATACATGTATGCACATTTTCCTTTTTGTATGCCAATACTGGCACATGACATACATTCTTAGTCACTTTGCCTTTTTCACTTAATTACACACCTTAACTGTTTTTTGTTTGAGACTGACAGTCTTTCCAAATAATTTCCTCCAAATCTTTACAACATCTAAGACACCAAACAGAATTAACAATAACTGAACATCCCAATAATATTTATAGTGTCTAACATGTTCATTTTCAATAAATGAAATTTTGCATACAATAAAATTGTAGGCACACTGTATAGTACACTGGGATCCCATGAATTTGTTTAGTACATCTATATCTTTTTAAAAATAGAACTTTGATTTTACTAATTGCCATCAAGATTTAAGGTTCTTTGCATTTATGAAATTTGGCCTTTGCCATAATTAATTTCATGCTGAGACCCAGTTGGGATTTCAAACTTTATCTGGACAATGAAAAAAATACAATTTCTTTTTTTACACTCTGCTTTATGATGTAGTTTCCAGGGATGAATCACATGAAAAGTGGGTACCATCTCCAGATAATTAAGTGTAAGCTCCAACTTATTTCAGGTGAGCAGGCGACCAGAGTAGGAGACGAAGCTCCTGAATTATGGCCCTGCTTTTCTGTCTACTGCAATAGCCTATTAGAAGCCTTCCATCTGCTTGCCCTTAGGGTCCTTTAAACTACTATTTAATACTCTAGAGCAGGGATGTCCAAACTGCGGCCCGCGGGCCAACTGCGGTCCACAATCCATTGTTAATTGGCCCGCAGCAAATTCCAAAAATATATTTAGTTACTTAAATAAACCAGATGAGGCAATACGTACTTCACCTCGAGTGAGTGGCCCGGCTGTTTGTGTATTTTACCGCATATGGCCCTTGGTAAAAAATGTTGAAAAAAGTTTGGACACCCCTGCTCTAGAGAGACTGCAAACTTAGATTAGGTGTGACTCTCAAGGGAATGACCTTACTTATCTAGGGAAATGAGCATAAGCATAACATTGTAAATTCACAGCTTTTCTGTTCTTTAACTAACAGTTGATGTGTCTGTGGACCTCAGTTCTACCATGTTTGAAACCATAAGCATATTGCTTACATTGAATGAGAACAGGCATGATATAAATGCTGAACAAACTTTCAATGTATTTCATGTTCCCTTCCCAGTTGCATAGAGATTAAGAAGCTATAGGTATATGCTCATTGCAAACTCAGCATTAACAAAAGTATCCGGTCCTTTTCTTGAGGAATCTCATGAGGCATCTCTCTGATGAGAAGAAAGGTTACTCCAAAATTCACACAAACTTCCACAGACCCCATAGGGGATGCCTACCAGAAAAGACACAAGCAAGTGGAAACAGCTCACCAGGACTGCAGCAGTCCGCTGCGCCAGCTCCAGGAGGATGAGGACCTACTCATCCTCATTAACTGAGCAGCCTATTTGGATTCCATGTACATCTCCATGCAAGGGTGAGGGTGAGAGAGGGTACGGAAATTTACTTATTATGTTATTCAACCCATATTACCGATACACAGTCTTACAAATCCACACAGCAGCTAAGGCAACACTCTGCCTACCCTGCTTAACTGATACGTATAAGGACATCTCTCTGCACGGAAATCAAATACAGTATTTGCTCTGTCACAGAGTTGGAGCAGGGGAGGGGGAGCGGTATTTAATACTAAAACTGACTCGAACCATTTCTGCCTTTTAAGGGGAAGGGAGAAGAGTGACAATTCAGTCACAGGAAAGTAGGTAGATTGCTCCTGAAGCATGACAGACTTCACCAATATTCTGTGAGCCTAACGGGTGCGACTGGGAAGAGTCAGTCTGAGACGCTGAAGAAGCCAACGTGGACCCCAAAGCTGGGTAGCAGGGTGAGGAACTAAACGGTTACACATCAAAGAGAAAGAGAAATTGAGCTTCATTATGGAGTCCCAAAGGAGGACATTCCCGAAAACCAGAGAAGGAAGGAATCTTGGGTGGGGGGGGGCCAATATGGCTATATATAACCCTCCATCTCCTCCGATCTTCAGTAGTAAATGTGAAGGCACCGGACACACGTGCCTTGTAAAAGTCATTTGGGAGATGGAGGAGACTGTCAGCAGAGTCGGGGTGAAATTAGACTGCTACACGAGGAAAGTGGAAACGAAATAGGAGGAAGCAGGAAACTAGAGCCAGCAGTAATTGGTAATCATGGTGACATCGGGGCCACTGGGGCTGCAGCTGGTTATAATAGCCCATTTGGCAACAGCACACATTTGTATGGCTGGGCATTTACTTCTAGTCCAGGTGCACATGCTTGCAAGCAAACTGGACAACCAAGCTGAACGACTGACATATCTGAAGGTAAACGCTACATACCTGTAACCCACCAGATTAAACTGGTACCCGGAAACCATGAACAAGTTGGAAGCATCAATCCACTCACCAAACTCAGCAGAACTGCACCTCTGTAAAAAAATAAGACATGCTGTAAAAACACCTGACATTAATCATATTTCACTGTCCCATATATAAAAAAGAAAAATATCTCCTATCTCTAGGTACACCCAAGAGATAATGAGTATGAAACAACCAATGAAATAATGAGAGCCCATTGGGATCCAACATTATACACATTCAGAACACTGAAGTAAAAACAACTCTGACTTGAATGCTATCTGCAGTCTTTCATGCTTAAGAGAAACAGAGTGAGTTTCCTCAGACTGTTATATTATAGTCATACCCGCCATGCGACACATTTTAAATGGCTCTGCCAAAGACAAAAAGAAAAAGTCACTGGGGATAGTTTCTATTAAGTTCGCCTCTTTTCTTTCTTTTCTCTACCTCAATATTGCTTTTATCTACAGTCTCTGCCTTTCTGGGACCCGTGTCAGTTTGATAAGTAATTGATAGCTGTGTATTTTTAAACAACCATGCATTATTTCATTCTTTTGCTACTTTGGCAAAAACTTGTAGGAGGAAGAAAAAAAGAATTTAACTAAATTTTAGGGGGGAAATCCAGCAGCAACAATAGCTAGGAGGACATGGCACGCAATTATGTACCTGAATATAAATTAAGCTTAAAAGCATAGCATTTACTATACAGCAGGCAAGGTTTAAGGAACCTGCCTGAGATCACACACAGTAGCACCCACAGGACTGAGAATCTCACAAAGGCCCTTCGACTCTGGAGTGAGGCTCCCAGCTGCTACCCTGCCTACTCCCTCCTCCTAAGGTTAAGGGTCATCCTGGGTCCACAGAAGACCAGGTGTGACAAAAGGCCATGGAGCACACTATTAATCTATTTCTACCCCTAATTCAACAACAAATGTTTATGAGGATCTAATACGTGCCAGGCTCTGTTCTAGGGGTTTGGGACACAGCAGTGAACAAATATCCCTTTCCTCCTAGGGCTCACGTTCCAGTGGGGGGAGGAGGACAAACAATAAACACAATTCACAAATAATACAGGCTATCAGACGGTGGGACATGCTACAGAAGAGTAAGAAGAACAGGGTTGGGAGTGCTGGGCTGCAGGGGCTGATGGGAGACTGGAACATGTGACTATGACACAGTTGGTCCTGTGACCTCATTCTCCCAGTGTCCATGGTCTGCACTGATTCTTCAGTTTCCCAAAGTCCCTCCAGCACCGTCTGAGCCCCTCTCATCTCTTTCTCCCATCTCTCACCTCTTTATCCCATCAAAACTTATCTACAACCCATTCCCTTAAGTAGAATCTAGTGAATTTTAGAAAGCAATTCCTGCTATGATAGTCATGGATCATGATGGTCTAATGCAATATTTCTCAAACAGGGTTTCTGAGAAACACCAGCTTTATGACATGTTAACGGGTGTTCTAAAAAAAGGAATTCCATGTTCCAATAAGTTTAAGAAACTTCCAAGAGTCTAATAAGCTAAAGCGCATTGTGAATCACCAAGAAAAGACTATGAAATGCACTACTGCCTAAATCTATTTGGTCTAAAATACTTTTTTTTCCCTCTCAGAGTACCTATTAACATCTCAAGAAACCAGTGTTCCACAGAAAACAGTGTGGGAATGCTGATCTCATGAGTTGCATCTCCATCTTCAATGTCTCAGTCCGACATAATTATAAAATGTCTGAAAAAAAACTCTCCGATTTTACACTGAGAAAACAAGGCCAGGGATGTAATGTGACTGGTCCAAAGTTAGACAGTGAATTACTGCTGCCAACCAGGACTCCAGCCTGGCCTCAGGTTCCTGGTCCAGTTCTCCTTTTGCTCTTCCACTCAACTTACGCTTGTTTTCACAGGGAAGTTTGGAAATGAAGCCTTAAAACATAAGAAGAAACTCCTTGGAACAACCAAGATGGCGCAGTAGGTAAACGCTGTGCTTACCTTCTCTCACAACCATATCAAAATTACAACTATTCTACAAAACAACCATTATTGAGAATCGCCTAAAATCAAGCTGAACTGGAACTGCAGCCTTTCAACTAAGGACGTGCAGAAGAAGCCACCTCCAGACTGGTAGGAAGGTCAGAGACACAGAATGGGCTGGTCCCACACCCACGTGTGACCCTTAAAGATCGGGAGGGCTATTTCGGCTTTGGGTGTCCCCTCTCACCCCTAGAGGAGAGAGAGATCCCAGCCCCACCCCAGTCCAGTGTTCCAATGCCGGGGAGAGAAGTCCCCATAAATTTTGGTTGTGAAAATCAGCGGAGATTGTGACTGAGTGAGACTGAGTGTGGCTGCACTCACAGGTGCTCCTCTTAAAGGGACTGCACGAACTTACCCACTAACAGAATCATTCGCTCTGAGCTGCAGTGCTTGGGCAGCAGTGTGAAAGGCGGCAGGGACAAATGGTGGGGAATTGAGTTGTCTGGCTTGGGACGGAGACTGGAGAGGTGGCTTTCTCCTGGATGGAGGAACTGACAGAGGCCATTGTTTCATTGTTGAGCCCTTCCCCCTTCCCAGCATGTGAACACAAGTGGCAGCCATTTCTGAGTCTCTGCTGTTTGTTCACCACGCCCTGGAGATTTGAGACTTGGCCCTGCCCAACTATCAGGCATATCCAGGCGGCTTTCAGTGGCTTTTCGTGCAGACCACCTGCCCTGGCTCAAGCTGCACTTTCCTAGGGTTTCTCAAAGGTTCCCTGAACTAAGGCAAGCAGCATCTCTCTTGAGCATGTCCTGTACCTCTGGCTGAGCAGCCCTAAGCTGACATTAGTGGCAGCCGGCCTTGGTTCACAACTTGGCCTCTCAAGGCACTTTCAAGGACAGCACGGGCAGGAGACATCTGCAGATTTCTTTCTGGCTCCCACTGGGTGACCCCGGGTGGGGTACAGGCTGTGGTTGAAATAAACTTACAGCGGGTCCTCTCCAAGGTTATCCTGGGGCTGGCACCCCCAGTGGCCAGCTTCAAAACGAGCTGGAGAATCACCCAGCCATCTCCAAGTATGAAACACCCAAGGGGTGGAATGGGCAGGCACCAGAGCCCTGCTGAGGCAGATCCTGCTCCGTAGGGTCAGCCCTGCACAATTCTTCCACTGTAGTCAAGGCCAGTCCTCATAACCAGTGAGTCCAAAGGTCATTTCCTCAAATTGATGTGCAACTATCAACCAAGGCTCAACTACAAGATGGCGGCACACACAACCCACACAAGGGACACACCTGGAGCATGTAGCTCAGGTGACCAGAAAGACTGTGCCAATGAACCCCACAGCCCACCTACTACATAAAGGCCACTCTACTTACACCGGAAGATATAGCAGCCATACCTAATACATAGAAACAAACACAGGGAGGCAGCTAACATGGGAAGGCAAAGAAACATGTCCCAAATAAAAGAACAAAACAAAGCTCCAAAAAAAGAACTAAGCGAAACAGAGATAAGCAATCTTTTGGATGCAGAGTTCCAAACACTGGTTAAAAGAATGCTCAATGATCTCAGGGAGAACTTCAACAGAGAGATGAAAACCATAAAAAAGAACCAGTCAGAAATAGATACAATAATGGAAACAAAGAATATATTACAGGGAATCAACAGTAGATTAAATGAAGCAGAGGAGCCAACCAGTGATGTAGAAGATAAGGTAGCAGAAAACACCCAACCAGAACAGCAAAAAGAAAAAAGAATCCAAAAAATTGAGGAGAGTTTAAGGGGCCTCCAGGACAATATCAAGCATACCAACATTTGCATTATAGGGGTACCAGAAGGAGAAGAGAGAACAAGGAATTGAAAACCTATTTAAAGAAATAATGACAGAAAACTTCCCTAACCTGGTGAAGGAAATGGACATACAAGCCCAGGAAGCACAGAGAGTCCCAAACAAGATAAATCCAAAGAGACCAACACCAAGACACATCCTAATTAAAATGCCAAAATACAAAGAGAGAATCTTAAGAGTACCAAGAGAAAAGCGGTTAGTTACCTACAAGGGAGCCCCCATAAAACTGTCAGCTGATTTCTCAACAGAAACTTTGCAGGCAAGAATGGAGTGCCAGGAAATATTCCAAGTGATGAAAAGCAACAACATACATCCAAGATTGCTCTACCCAGCAAGTCTGTCATTTAGAATTGAAGGACAGTTAAGTAGCTTCCCAGACAAGAAAAAGCTGAAGGAGTTCATCACCACCAAACCAGTACTACAAGGGATCTTAGAGGGACTTTTTTAAGATGGGAGGGGGGTAAAGGATGGGTGAAAGTGGAAGGGATTAAGAAGTAAAAATTGGGTGTTCGCTCTCTAACACCAGCGCTGCCTCTAGCTCCAGCCGAAGGAGAAGGGGGGGTAAGTAAGGAGGTCTCTATACCATGGCTCGTACAAAGCAGACTGCCCGCAAATCTATCGGTGGTAAAGCACCCAGGAAGCAACTGGCTACAAAAGCCGCTCGCAAGAGTGCGCCCTCTACTGGAGGGGTGAAGAAACCTCATCGTTACAGGCCTGGTACCGTGGCACTCCATGAAATTAGACGTTATCAGAAGTCCACTGAACTTCTGATTCGCAAACTTCCCTTCCAGCGTCTGGTGCAAGAAATTGCTCAGGACTTCAAAACAGATCTGCGCTTTCAGAGTGCAGCTATTGGTGCTTTGCAGGAGGCAAGTGAGGCCTATCTGGTTGGCCTTTTTGAAGATACCAACCTGTGTGCTATCCATGCCAAACGTGTAACAATTATGCCAAAAGACATCCAGCTAGCACGCCGCATACGTGGAGAACGTGCTTAAGAATCCACTATGATGGGAAACATTTCATTCTTTAAAAAAAAAAAAAAAATTTCTCTTCTTCCTGTTATTGGTAGTTCTGAATGTTAGTTATTTTTTTTTCCATGGGGTCAAAAGGTACCTAAGTATATGATTGCAAGTGGAAAAATAGGGGACAGAAATCAGGTATTAGCAGTTTTTCCATTTTCATTTGTGTGTGAATTTTTAATATAAATGCGGGGACAAAGCATTAATGCAAGTCAAAAGTTTCAGTGAACAAAACAAGTTTCAGCAGTTCAACTTTATAACAATTATAAATAAACCTGTTAAATTTTTCTGGACAATGCCAGCATTTGGATTTTTTTAAAACAAGTAAATTTCTTATTGATGGCAACTAAATGGTGTTTGTAGCATTTTTATCATACAGTAGATTCCATCCATTCGCTATACTTTTCTAACTGAGTTGTCCTACATGCAAGTACATGTTTTTAATGTTGTCTGTCTTCTGTGCTGTTCCTGTAAGTTTGCTATTAAAATACATTAAACTTAAAAAAAAAAAAGTAAAAATTGGTTGCTACACAGTAGTCATGGAGATGTAGCTTATAGCATAAGGAATATAGTTAATAATATTGTAATAACTAGGTACAGTGCCCGATAGGCACTAGACCTAGCAGGGTGATAGATGGAAATAGGGTTGGGGGCAGGGTGAAAAAGGTGAAGGCATTAAGAAATACAAATTGGTAGTAAGTATGGGGAATATAATCAACAATGTTGTAAAGATCATGTAAGGTGCCAGATGGGCACGGGACTTATCAGAGGGACTGTGTAGATGCCTGACCAATGTGCTATACACCTAAAGCTGAAGTAGAAGAATATTGAATGTCAACTATAACTAAATATATAGGTATATATAATCACGGGATGTGGAGTATAGCACAGGGAAGATAGTCAATGGTATTGTAACAGGTATATAAGATGTCAGAGGGGTAGTATCTTGGGGAGTGGGTTATCAGTTTATGGGGGGTTTAAATGTCTATTATATTGCTTTGTACAACTGAAACTAATAAAAAAAAAAAAAGAATAAACTCCATCCCTGCCCCTCTCTTCCTCTGTGCCTTTCTTCATTCTCTTCCTTTCTCCCACATGTGCTAAAGCATCCAAATCAAAAAGACATAGACTCTGAATGAGATAACATAGGTAGAATTCCTAGCTCAGTGCCTGACACAAAGTAAGTCATAAATATTAGTTCCTTTTCTCATTCCCTGCCCTCAAGGAGCATGGTGTCTGGAAAGGAAGAAAGACATCAAATAACTATTTTTTTAAAATTGTAACACAGAATAATAACAGGAGATATAAAGGGGGGTGGAGATTCAAGGTAGTATGTGGCATAAAGGAATCCTTGGGATAATCAGAAAAGACTTCACAGAGGCAATGCATAAGCTGGGTTCTGAACGGTGAGTAAGAGCTTGCCAGATGTCAACGCAGAGAAGGAAGATAGAGGGAAGAGCATGTACATGCAGATGGAGGACTAGAATAGTTCGGAACTTCTAAGGAACTAAAAGTGATTTCAGCCTGGGTAAAGCACCGGGATAAGGTAGGGAGCATTTATAAAAGTGTCTGTGGCGGGGGAAGGGTGTGCAGATCCTGTCACAACTGATCTGGTATAGGAGGGGAAAAAAAAACACTGAAAAGTTTTAAGCAAGAGAGTGATGGAGTCAGATTTGCATTTTAGAGAGCTCACTCTGGGGCAGTGTGGCGAAGGCCACACTGAAGAGAGACCACTAGGAGACAATAGCAACAGCCTGGGAGAAAGGTGGTGAGGACTCCACTAAGGCAGATATGGTTAGAGATAGGGAAGAAGGGAAAGACTCTTTAAGAGAAATAGTAGAATCAACTGGACTTAACGCCCAATTCAATGCAGAGAATGAGGAAGACTCAGAATTCTAGGATGGCTCCTGGCTTCTGGCTTGGATGGTGGGATGGGGAGTTACAAGGCATGGAGGAGGAAGAACATGTTTGGTGACTGGGAACTACTGAGTCCAGACGTGGACATGCTGAGTTTGAGACACCTGTGGGATAGGCTCAGATACGTGCTGGGGAAGATCCAGCAGGCAGTCGCGTGTCTCCAAACATGGGAATTTCAGTCCTGAGGCAGATGCTTTAAGGATTCTCCCTTAAAGGACCTGAAAGGTTTAACATGAAAGGTTGGACCTGGCCATGGAAGAAAAGAGGTGTCAGGAAGAGTAGAAAGGGGGACCAAGCACATGCACCAACACCTGAACTCAAGACTGCTAACGCCTTGGGCTCCCACGGCAGGAGCGGGTCCCAAAGTACCAGAGGATGCAGAGCTCTCTCTGGGCTTCCCTCATGCAGAGAATCGAGAACTATGCCCAAACTGCCAACGTGGTCTCTCATCAGGCACTCTGGTCTCATCCTACCAAATGCCCATAACTGTAATGGGGTGGGGGGAGTGGGAACTCTGGAGAAAATGGCCAGGGAATGCCACGTCTTCCCTGCCACGTCTTCCCTGCCGCTGAGCATGGTCTTGCATGTGGAGATTCCTCAGCGTCTCAGAGTGCCCCAGCAGGAGATCCCACACCTCTTACTGAGCTGTGCACGTGCACAGTCTCCAGTGCTCCCTCATCTGCTCTGCAGTAACTTTTCAGAACTGGAGCAAATACTCTTCTGGCTCCTCACCTCCGGAGTACACAATAATTTGATGCAACGTTGCTGCTATCTGGGGTAAGGACAATAGGAAATACCTGGCTGGCACAGATCTAGCTGCTCAACAAGTGAGGCATTTCTCTCTTCAACCATAACAGCCAATTTCTTAATTGCTTCCAAACCCAAACTCACCCAAAGGGGTTAGGATCTGGCCCTGGATGGGGATGCCCACTCACTGCCCATCTGGAAACAAGAGAGACCTCTCCAAAAATCCAGTGGGTGAGGAACACAAGACTGCCAAAGGCAGCCCCTGCCAACGACCAGTGCGGTCTACAGGCCATCCCCTTGGCTGCCTGACTGGTCTTTTTCCCCTCAGGTTTACTGCAGTCACCATCTAGAATAAAAAAATGGAAAAGGGTCAATTACATGGAAATTTACCTCTGTATGTTACAGACTTTTATGAAGGGAAAAAATGGCACCTGGTTTCGAGGAGCTTACTTTAGAAGGGGAGATGAGACATGTAACTACAGTACAAATCAAAATCTGCTGAGAGCTACTCAGTGGGAGAGATTATTTCAGATAGGCTGGATCAGGACTGGTTTAGGAAGAACAAAGCATTTTGGAATTTGACAAGTGAACATGCAGAAAGTTCTTTACTTCCTATGAGGTGAACAGTAGGAGCAAAAATACATGTAGGAAAAGTGAATGGAATGTTCAGGGAACAGACGCAGTCCAATCTGAGAGGAGCACTTCCAGGACCCCGGCGGCTTCTCATCCTACCCTCCAGGTACCCAGAGTGGTAACAGTGCATTGACTGGGCAGTTACTGTGTGCCAGGCCCTGTTCTGAGCCCTCTGCATGGACTCTCTTACTTGTCACAACAACTTTATTATGGGGGCTTTATTAGTATTCCCATTTTACAGATTAGAAAAACTGAAGCCCAGAGACAACGAGTGACTCGTCCAAGATCATACCATACACCAAGTACAGAGAAACTGGGATTGGAGCTTGGGCTGTCTGGCTGCAGCACCTGTGTATGTAACCATACTGTACTTCCAGGACGGTTTAACCACGGGGTCTCAAATCATTGCATAAGTGACATACCCTACAAAAATGTAACAATTGGAGAAAACGCTGGCAGGAGAATTTCTTCATAGGAACAGAGAGCCTGCTTTATGACACTGTGAAGCCCTCCGTAGGATCAAAGGAAGCCTTAGGGGGATGGCAGCCCAATGTCACAAGGAGAAAACCATTCTGCCAGTAAAGGAGTCAGAAGGAGAAGGAACAGAGCTGAAAGCAATGGGGTTAAGGTAGAGGGTGATGAAAACAGCAGAAGGTCAGGGCCTGCAGGCTAAGCAGTCTTTGGAGAAAGGAGACAGCTAAGCTGAATTTCCTGAGTATTATGGTGGGTGACCCTCCCCCCAGGACAAAGCAAATCTTCAATAAAACTACCAAAAAAAAAAAAAATGCCTGGTATGGTCACATATCCAGCTTATCAGATAAGCTGGTGAGGAGCCTGGAGTTTTGTAAATGGAAGCACAGGGGTAAAAACAAGAAGGGACCAACAACTGGGTCACATAAATTTAAAAGAGAGGCGAGAAACAATAAAACACAAGTCAGGAAGTGTAAAGGATACCCTGAGTTCAGATCCTTATCACGCTGTATCCGTGAGATTTGCTGCCTGAGTTTCCACTTTTAAATGTTAGTGTTTTATAAAATATGAAACATATATTAGGGTACTAGACCGAGATCTAAATGTTCTAATGAATAGTAATGTCACTTGACCAATTTACTTTCATGATGTTCCCCTATTCTTACTACCCCAACTCATGCCAAAATCAAGGTCAAAAGGATTTTGTTCATGGTGTGCCAAAACCTTCTAAAGTTCCATGAATCTGTGAGATTTCTCCTTGTATTTACAAAGAACAGTGACTCACTGAAAGTTACAGGAGCCAGGAGAAAATTAATTAGAATCTAGTCACACTTCTCCCTTCTTTTCAGAAGGGTCGAGAGTTAGCATGTGAAGCCAACATCTAAATTGGGTATGTGAATGTCTGGGAGAGTCAGCTCCAGAGGGAGACAGGTGATTTGAAAGGTGGTGGGAATGAATGTGTAAGAAGATTGCCTTTCTTTTCAAGTTTCAGATTTGGAGTTTAAATAGCTTCAGATTCCTGGAAAAAAATAAACAAACCCGGTTAGTTCCCACAGCCCTAGCTCACAACTTTCTACGGTATGAGAGATATAGTGAAGTGAGTATGGAGGACGAGGAGTGAAGAATCCCATCCTGGAAAGCCCTGTCCAGAGGGGAAAAGGAGAAACAGCTGAAAGCCCGCTGGGAGCAGGACACCTGGTCGACTCTCCCACTCCACAGTGACACAAGCCACAGACCACTTTTTATTTTTTCTCTCTGTACCAGCAAGGAAAAGGTGTCTTCTGCTTGGAGAATAGTCCACTGGCTGCACCAGTTACTATATCAGAGGGAGAAAAAGTTGAAATAGAGAAATAGTGCAAGAGAACTATTTTTACCTTTCCAAGATGTGTTCCATTTAGCTAAGAAAGGTAAACTATGCAAGAGAGAAAATATGCCTAAATAAAGTGGGCACACCCTTACCTGTGGAAATGCGATCAAGTGTGGCGATGGTACTCAACGTCAGTATAACTCTGTTGGACATCTGATAACTCCAGATGGGGTTTAGCGAAGTATACCATATGCGGAGAACAACAAGAAGAATATGTCCTGAGATGAATCCCCAGGTTCTGAGGTACCTGTAAGTGCAAAAGTATTTTTAAAGGTGGTCCATTACCTAAGATATTACCTAATGTATATCCTTTAGGTGGTCCATTACCTAAGAAACTTGTTAAAATTCCTTCTTTCTCAAAACATTAACAAGACTGATGGCAAATATTCAGTCCTGACTTTGTAAAAAGAGGAAAAAAGAAAACTTCTATTCAGCCAGATGGATGGTAAATACTATAACCTGGATGCTTGGTCCCAGCTTCCCCTTTGGTTACAGATCAACAAACTTATGTGCCCACAAGTGTACAAGATACGAACCATACCTTTGCAAACCACTTCCTGTCCACCATGTCACAGCTTGCACTATCAGCGAGGAAGACACACCAAGCGCAAGGACCACGAGCCGAATTTTGGCATTGGGAGCCTGGAAGGAGGCTATGCTGCCTACAAACAAATTAAAGAAAGCTAAACATATATGGCAAACATGCATTGGTACTCAATGGCCTGATACCATCTTTATACTCAGAGAGATAGAGTTAATACATAATTAATTGTGTATGTATATAAATCTTTTTTAAAGATTTGATTGAGATATCATTCATACCATAAAATTCACCATGTTAAAGTGTACGATTCCACAGTTTTTAACATATGCACAAAGTTGTGTTACTATTAACACTATCTAATTCCAGAATATTTTCATCACCCCAAGAAGAAACGCATACCCGTTAGCAGTCACTCTCTTTTCCTCTTCCTCACCCCAGCCCCTGGCAATCACTCATCTATTTCCTGTCTGTATGAATTTTTCCTATTCTGGGCATTTCATATAAATGGAATCATACGATATGTAGTTTTCTGTAGCTGTCTTCTTTCACTTAATATAACTTTTCCAAGGTTCATCCATACCGTAGTGTGTATCAGTATGCTATTCCTTTTTGGCTGAATAATATTCTATGGCATAAATACACTGCATTTTGTTTACCTATTCTTCAGCTGATGGGCATTTCGGTTGTTTCCACTTTTTGGCTATTAAATAATGCTGCTGTGAACATTTGTGTACAAGGTCTTGCATGAACATATGTTTTCATTGTTCATGGGTATATACCAAGGAGTAGAGTTGTTGAGTCATATAATAACTCTGTTTAACATTTTCATCAACTGCCAAACTGTTTTCCAAAGCAACTACACTATTTTACATTCTTACCAGCAATGTGTAAGGGTTCCAATTTCTCCTCATCCTTGCCAATACTTGTTATTTTCTATCTTTTTGATTACACCCATTCTAGGGGGTCAAAATCTTTAAAGTCAAAACAGCCCAAGTCAATAGGAGTATGAACTAGTTTAATAGTTAACTACAGAGTAATTAAACTAAAATATCTGAGATGCCAGAGGTAAGCTAGCACATAACACTCAGCTTTTCTCTGTAGTTATGTGAGAATACCTTAGGACTCTTTTAAAAACAAAGTTGTTTCTTTCCTTAAGAAGCATCTGAAGGGAGTTTTAAGACAAACCATGGCTTACTTCAGCCTTTGTTTAGCATCAGCAAAGCTTCAATGATTACCTGGAAAAGTATCTAGCAGAAACTGGCCTCTTCATCCTCAACTCTGAGTCACTACTCCACTTGCTCAAAATAATTCTACCTCTATCCAAGGTGATGAGTTCCATGGAGAAAGGAGGTGGAAGGGAAGCATCCCAAACATCGTACCCACCTCAAACTTATTTAATAGCTCTTATTGCCACCAGAAGTTCCTGGGCTAGAACTGAATTTAAATAATAAAATACTGTCCCAGCAACTGCTCAGAAGGTGGCTT
The DNA here is from genome assembly GCF_004115265.2 of Rhinolophus ferrumequinum. Lineage (NCBI taxonomy): Eukaryota > Metazoa > Chordata > Mammalia > Chiroptera > Rhinolophidae > Rhinolophus > Rhinolophus ferrumequinum. The sequence goes on from NC_046288.1 coordinate 7,635,557, forward strand.
TGTAGGTAAGACAGCATTGAGCAAAGGCAACAAAAAAGTGCCAGTGATGAGATCACTCCTGTAAAAGACAACTAGGGAGCATGATGAGAAGCTTGCAACACTCAGGCCATAGTAATGCACAGAAGGATACTATAAGCCCCGGGCAGTTGAACTCAGTAACTATACATGCAGTTTAGGGTAGAAAGCTTCATTTCTATTATTTCTGGAACCGAAAATTTCGCAGACATTTGATATGTCTTTCCATTCCAATGGCACCATCTTTGTCAAAGATGCATTTTTCAGGGGTCTTTACCACTGTTCTGAGTCAAGCTCTTTCAAAGAATTCTACACCTACGTGGACAGCGCTAGAACTCACTACACTAGCTGTGTCCTGCCTTCTTCAGGGGCAGATGCCTGAAAAAGCATAAGGCAATTTCCTGTCCGTGTTTCCGAAAAAATGTCAACTGACTGTTTCCAGACAGAAGAAATACATGGCATTGTTCATAAACAAACGCCACTGGGAAAACTCAGAGAAACCAACTGTGTTCCAGCAGGACAAAGACAGCTAGAGTTTTTATCAACAGATTCAAGTAGACTGCAGCCTGGTGTTTGTTTTTTAAACCTTTTCTCCACAACCTCACCTTCTTACTTTTTTACTACCACTATCTCACCAAGGTCTCTCAATATTTACTAATCCAATATTCTCAATTCTTAGTGAGAGTAAATGTATATCAAAAAAATTTTAATTGATATTTTTTGGCAATGTGACATATTCAAATTCAGAATTCAAAAAGTACAAAAGGTGTACAGTGCAAAATTTCCCTTTCATACCTATCTCTACAAACCATATGTTTCATCCTGGAAGCAACTAAAATGCTATGCTTTTTTTTTTTTAAATCCTTTTAGAGCTATTTAATGCATGTTCAATTAAATACTAAATATATTTTCATCTAATATTTTCTACACAAATGTTAATATTCTACATACACTGTTTAGTGCTTCCTTTTTTTCACTTACTATATTTTGAAGAACAATCCATTTCATTACATAATGTTCTTTTTTTTTTAATAGCTGCACAGCATTCTACGGTATTCCAAGTTTCATAACTATAATTTATTTAATTTATCCAGCAGCCATTTATGATCAAAACCCTTAAGTAAGTGGGAATAGAGGGATCATATCTCAACATAATAAAGGCCATATATGATAAACCCACAGCTAACATCATACTCAATGGGGAAAAGCTAAAACCATTGCCCCTAAGATCAGAAACAAGGCAAGGTTGCCCACTTTCTCCACTTCTATTCAACATAGTGCTGGAAGTTCTAGCCACAGCAATCAGACAAGAAAAAGAAATAAAAGGCATCCAAATAGGTAAGGAGGAAGTAAAACTGTCATAATATGCAGATGACATGATACTATATAGCGAGAACCCTAAAGACTCCACCAAGAAACTATTAGAGCTGATAGATGAATTTAGTAAAGTAGCAGGATACAAAATTAATATTCAAAAATCAGTTGCATTTGTATATACCAATAAAAAAAATCAGAAGGAGAAATTAAAAAATCAATCCCATTTACAATTGCTTCAAAGACTATAAAATACCTGGGAATAAATTTAACCAAAGAAGAAAAAGATCTGTACTCAGAAAATTATAAGACACTGAAAAAAGAAATGAAAGAAGATATAAATAGATGGAAACAAATACCATGTTCATGGATAGGAAGAATTAATATAGTTAAAATGTCCATACTGCCTAAGGCAATATACATATTCAACGCAATTCCTATCAAACTACCAACGACGTTTTTCACAGAAATAGAACATATAATCCTAAAATTTATATGGGACCATAAAAGACCCCAGATAGCCTCAGCAATCTTGAAAAATAAGAACGAAGTGGGAGGTATAACGATACCTGACATCAAATTATACTACAAGGCTACAGTAACCAAAACAGCATGATACTGGCATAAAAACAGACACATAGATCAATGGAACAGAATAGAGAGTCCAGAAATAAATCCATGCCTATATGGCCATTTAATCTACGACAATGGAAGCAAGAATGTACGGTGGGGTAAAGACAGTCTATTCAATAAATGGTGCTGGGAGACCTGGATAGACACATGCAAAAAAATGAAGCTGGACCACCTCCTTACACCATATACAAAAATAAATTCAAAATGGCTTAAAGACTTAAATGTAAGATCTGAAACCATAAAATTCCTAGAAGAAAATATAGAAAGAAACTTCGCAGACATTACCCAGAGTAAGATTTTTACTGATATATATATCCCCTAGAGCAAGGGAAGTAAGAGAAAAAATAAACACGTGGTATTACATCAAACTAAAACGTTTTTTCACAGCAAAGGAAACCATCAATAAAACAAAAAGGGATCCTACTGAATGGGAAAAGATATTTGCCAATGATATATCTGATAAGGGGTTAATATCATAAATTTATAAAAAACTCACTCAACACAACTCCAAAAAAACAAACAACCCAATTAAAAAATGGGCAGAGAACTTGAAGAGACATTTTTCTAAAAAGGACATACAGATGGCAAACAGACATATGAAGAAATGCTCAACCTCACTAACCATCAGAGAAATGCAAATAAAAACCACAATGAGATACCACCTCACCCCAGTCAAAATGGCTATTATCAATAAGTCAACAAACAACAAGTGCTGGCGCGGATGTGGAAAAAAGGGAACCCTTGTGCACTGTAGGTGGGATTGCAGATTGGTGCAGCCACTATGGAAAACAGTATGGAGGTATCTCAAAAATCTGAAAATGGAACTACCTTATGATCCAGCAATTCCACTCCTAGGTATCTGTCTGAAGAAATCCAAAACTCTAATTCAAAAACTTTATGCACTCCTATGTTTATTGCAGCACTATACACAATAGCCAAGACATGGAAACAACCGAAATGTCCATTGGTAGATGACTGGATTAAGAAACTGTGGTAGATGTATACAATAGAGTATTACGTAGCCATAAAGAAGAAAGAAATCTTACCATTTGCAACAACATGGATGGACCTAAAGAACATTATGGTAAGTGAAATAAGTCAGACAGAGAAAGATAAATACCATATGATCTCACTTATATGTGGAATCTAAAGAAAAGAATAAGTGAATGAACTAATCAGAAACAGTTTTAGAGACAAAGAGGAAAAACTGAGGGTTGCTAGATGGGCGGGGGGGTGGGGGTAAGGGGGAAGGTGAGGGGATTAGAAAACAATCAGTAACTACAAAATGGCCATGGGGTTTTGAAAATTAATTTGGGGAATGTAATTAATAATGTTGTAAAGATTTTATAGGGTATCTGATGGACACTTGTCTCATTAGCGAGACCGACCACCTCAGGGATGATGTAGATGCCTGATCACTGCATTGTACACCTGAAGCTGAAGCTGAACAATAATGAATGTCAACTACAAGCTTATATATATATATATATATACATACACACACATATATATACACACACACATAGATATATGTGTGTGTGTGTATATGTATGTACTTACAAGAAGCGGAGTACAGCATTAGGAATAGAGACAGTGGAAACGTAATGGCTCTGTGCGATGTCAGAGGGATAGTGGATGGAGGGAGGGGGTTCACACAGTGTGAGGGATATAAATGATAAACGTCTAAGTATTACTTTGTCTTGTGCACCTGAAACTAATAAAAAAAATAAAAAATAAAAAATAAATAAACAACTGAAAAAAAAATAAAGAGTTGACGTGTTTAGCAAGGTATCTTTCCCCTCCTTATTTCAGTGACATTTTAGCCTTTTTCAATAGGACAGAAAAGTTAAAAATGTAAAACACATTGGGTTTTGGTGTAATCTTCCAGTTTTACTAGAATCCTTCTTAGGTCAGAGAAAGAGAAATCTTTTCTTTTTTTTATTTAATGATTTAGCATTCAAAGAACAGTCTACATATTTCACTTGATTTTTTCACTAAAACAAATCTTAAAGAAATACTTTTAAATCTTACCAACAGTAATTATCCGCAGCAGGGTTAGCATCCATTTCTTGTTAACCAATTTCCAGAAAGGATTAATTGTTAGGAATATTGGAGAAAGAAACGCTATGCCAAAACCTTCAAGCCCAGTAAGTTCTAGTGTTTGCAGAGGAAAATAATAAATCATCGGGGCCAGGCCATGGCAGAGAGACCAAGAAACATATCCTAGAAAACAAAGATTTTTCAGAGAAAGACAAAGCGTAACTTTACCGTGGATTCAAACAGTAACCCCACACCTGCACAGCTACTCCTGCCAGCCGCCCTCCTTCACAGCTCTGGCCTTAACTTGTTTCCAGTAAGAGAATTCCTTGCCTTGTCCAAAAAGTCCAGGTTGAGCATGGCTCCTTGCTGTTGTGAGTCCCTGAGCATCCCTTGTTTGTTCCTTAAACCTTTTTCAACCCCCCATAAGTCGTTCCTTTATTAAACCCTCTTCATTTGGACCATCTGGGTTGCATTTGGTTTCCTATCAGGATCTTGGTTGATAACATAGGGTGACCCTTCTGGAAGAAGACATATGAAAATCGACAAGAGCACTCATTAGCAGAACTCCTTCCTCTCACTCCAGACGACATCCAAAGGCAGGCTGGTTAGGTCACCATCATTTTCTTGAGAGTAGACTATTTTAAACCAAACCCTTAGAGACAGTTCCACGTAATGGGATACACAGATCTGAAGTCAGTTTCACCTCTGCCAACTACTGACTATGTAATCTTCTACAATAATGATAATTAATGCTAATGGACACTTACCCAGTGCTAGAATCTGTGCTAAGGATTTAATTGGATCATCTCTCTTATTCCTCACATGACCTATGTCCTATGATCTTGACATTATCTCTACACCTCTCTTACAAATGCAAGAATAACAACAAAAGCATTCTGAGATTCGGAAAGTTAATTGTCTAAGGTCACAAAAGTAACAAAAGCAGAGTGAACTTAAACCCCACGCAATTTGGCTCCAAACATAACCTTCTAACCACTAAATGCACTAACCTTCTCCCAAGTTCCTCTCAGTCTCCCTTTTTTTTCTTCTTAGTAATTTTTCTATTTCCTTCCCCCCACACACTTTCTTCCCCACCTTCCCCACCCCACCCCCGGGCAGTTCAAGCCATTGTTTCTCAGTCTAGTTGTGTAGGACACAGCTCCCTGTCCCATGCTGGTATTATGAGCCTTGCGCTCCCCAGGCTGAGGCAGTCAGTCGCCAATCAGCCGCTCACAGCAGCTCACTGGCTGCTGGCGGCAGTTCACAGTAGCCCACGGCAGCTCACCTGGCAGCACACACCAACGTCCAGCTGCTCACCGCACCCCAGCTCCAGGGAGAGCTGTTGTTCACAATCTTAGCTGTAGAGGGCGCAGCTCACTGGCCCATGTGGGAATAGAACTGGAGACCTCGGCATTAGGAACAGAATGCTCCAACCACCTGAGCCACCACGCCGGTCCTCAGTCTCCCTTTCTTAATCAGCAAAATAGCACTTTTAATCACCTTACGGGTTTAGGATTAAACGAGGTCAGTTTGTAGAAGGAGTATCTAGCACTAGCCTAGGTACTTACATAAGTCACTTTAAAACACCGTACTTTCAGATAAAGACTGAGCCAGAAAAATGGGCACTCTGAACATTACCAGCTCGCAGAAAATCAAGTTCTCAGGAAGGCGCCCCTCTCCAGCCAGACGAATGCTTGTTTCATAATGAACACCGAGATTCCAGTGATTTCCCAAACGTTTGTCTGAGAATTCTGATTTTAATCATACAACGCCGACAGAATTACACCAATAATTGTTCTTGGGATTTTTTGCAAAGCTAAGTAAGCACACAGGATTCGAATTCGATGCTTTTCACCAAATGCCCAAATAAATGTACAGCCACCACCAATGGTGTCGTGTCGGGCCGACACCATCTGTAGCTACCGCCCTGTCTGCTCACCTGCAGCCGCCGGGGAAAACAGGTGCCCCTTTCCTTCCAAAAGTTGGAGTTTGGTACTGAATTTTATTAAATTAAACATAAAAGTCACGGGTGCGGAGACTCAGGAGCATACCAGCTGCGTGGGTTCAAGGCCGATACGTGGAGAACTCCCGGACCTTGGGCGCAATCCCAGGGCAGCGTGGGAACTCGGAAGGCACTGTCTCCCGCAGGCTTCGGAACCTCAATCTAGGTCTTTTACCTTTTATCTTTTTTTGTTTTTACTGTAGCAAAAGTTCCCAGGGGGACGATAAGCATCTCCATTCTGGGCACCGAGCGCGCTTTTCTCCCTCGCGGAGTTCAACCAGCCGGGCCGAGCGCCGCGGCTCCGGATAGCGCTGGGGGCAGCCGCCACCCACGAACGCGCGGCGAGGGCGGCCTCAACTTACCTAGGAGGGTCTCCAGGAGGATTTCTCTCCACAGGGAGCGCATGGCCGCGGCGTGCAGTGGTGCCTCCTAGGAAAGCAGCGCTGGCCGACCCCGCCGCGCACACCCTGCGCCCCGCGAGCCGCCGCGTCCTCCCTGGCCTGCGTTCGCGCCCCACGTCGCGTCGCTGAGTCCCGGCGGCCAGCCGACCCGCGTGCTGAGCCCAGGCGTGGGTGGGGCCGCAGCGCGACCGCCTCCACCCGGCCCCACCCAGCGGGCCCCGCCCGGCGCACCGGTGCGCGCTGCGCCCCGGCCGCGGTAGCCTCGCGTCCCGGGGCTGCCTTCGCTGCGATGCTGCAGCCCGCGCGAGCCGCCTCTGCCAAAGCGACTGCTCCCTGCAGGTGACACGCGTCCCAGCGCGGGAACGTGGAGGACCCCGCCGTCGGACAAAAACCTGGTTGTCCGGCCGGCTCCCGGGGCAACCCCGTGATGGAGATCTGCCATCGCCCAGAAGGGAGGGAACAAGTGCAACTTCAGATGAGTGGTGCCCTGGTTTAAAAAAGGCCCACGGGGGTGCGTTGCGAGGAGAACGCACAGGAGACTTAGATGGAACGGACAGCCTGGAAGACGGGCGCTGGAGCTTTGGGCGAAAAAGCACGAAAACGACCTTGGGCGACTCTCTGGAGGCAAGCGGACTCCGGGGAGAGCCACCAGACTGTGCTACTGCTTTTCAGCGTGAATCAACAAATTGCATTCCTGAAAGGTGGCCAAAAAATTCTAAAGGCTACAGGATTGTCTGTGCCTTTTAGAGATGTCCCAACACTTGCCCAGGGGAGAGAAAACAACCGAGCTAGTGGAAACTTCGCTCCTCAACTTGATGAATAATGATCTTTGAGAGTGAGCATCCTCTTTAGCAATGGTGTGAGTGAACTAGCCAGTATTTCTCGCTCTAATATTACCACACCCCAGAATGCCTTGAATTTTTTTAGAACCTTCTCAAAGCAATTTATTTTAATTTTTTGTTACAGTTTATCATTTATCACATCTGAAAAGCTTGCACTGAACTTAAACTGATGGATTGCCTAAAAGTGTAAGAATCACTTAAGAGCAATAATTGCTCTAAATCCATAGCAGTTTTGACCAGATTTCCAAATCTCTTACTTACTTACTAATATTCCTTGTCATAGGATAGACTTATGGGTCAATGGAATAGAATTGAGAGTTCAAGAATAAACCCTCTCATTTAGGCTCAAATGATTTTCAACAAGCTTCCTAAGACAATTACATGGGGGAAAGGATAGTCTTTTCAGTAGTGCTTCTAGGACAACTGAATATCCACATGAAAAAGAATAAAGTAGGACCCCACCCCATAGCACACCACCTACAAAAAATTAACTCAAAATGGATCAAAAACCTAAATGTAAGAGATAAAACTATAAAACCCATAAAAGAAAACATAGGAGTAAATCTTCATGATCTTCATTTAGGCAATGGATTCTTAGATACAACACCAAGAGCACAAATAACAAAAGAAATAATAGATAATTTGAACTTCATCAAAATTAAAAGCTTTTGAGCTTCAGAAGAACATTATCCAAAAAGTGAACAGACAATACACAGAATGGGAGAAAAGATTTTTGAATCACACATCTGATAAGGAACTGGTATACAGCATATGTAAACACACACACATACAACCACACAACTACAACTCAATAATAAAAAGACAACTAACCCAACTTAAAGATGAACAAAGGATTTGATAGACCTTTCTTCTAAGAACCAATACAAGTAGCCAATAAGCATAGGAAAAGATTCACTATCATTTCATTAGGAACATGCAAATCAAAACCATAATGAGATAGCACTTCACACTCACTAAGATGGCTATAATCAAAAAGTCAGATAGTAAGTGTTGGTTGGTAAGGATGTGGAGAAAATGGAACCCTCCTACGTTGCTGGTGAGAATGTAAAATGGAAAACAGTATGGTACTTTCTCAAATGATGAAGCATAGAGTTACCATATGACCTAACAATTCTACTCCTAGGTATGTACCCAAGAGAAACGAAAACATACATAATTTGTGCACAAATGTTCATAGAAGCATTATTTGTAAGAGGCAAAAAGTAGAAACGACCCCAAAATGCAACAAACTGATGAATGGATAAACAAAATGTGGCATATCCGTATAATAGAATATTATTCAACAATAAAAAGGAATGAAGTACTGATATATGCTACAATATGGATGAACCTTGACAACACTGTGCTAAGTGAAAGAAGCCAGTCACAAAATATATTACATATTGTATGATTCCATTTATATGAAATGTTCTGAATAGGAAAATTTATAGTGGGCGAGAGTAGATTAGTGGTTGCTCAGGGATGGGGGAACAGGTGATGAAAGGGAACTAATGGATATATAGTTTCTTTCAAGGGGGAATAAAAGTCTTCTAAAATTAGATTGTGGCAATGGTTGCACAACTGTGAATATACTAAACACATTGTATTGCACATGTTGCATTATATAGTATGTGAATTATATCTCAATAAGGCAATTGGAAATGCAATTTGTTCTAGTTACATTTTGTAACAATATTTTGGCTGTGTTCCAGTCATTTATTATCAGGCATTCTTCACTGTGTGAAGGACTTCAGTAACTAAAAACATCAGACCCTGCATTTTACTTCCTCTTTGCCCACATAGGTTTATTTTCTGTGCACCCATATGAAAAGCATCTATTTCAGTACTGTATGTGCCTAGTAGGTGCTCTGTCAAGTTTGTCCTTTTCAAAGCTAAGTGCTAGGAAAAGCTTTGCTTCTACTAAGGAGACAGTGTGTTTTCTCTTTCATTCAGAGCTCCATTTTTCATCTTAGTGTATTTTTTTCTTCTCTTTAACAGTTATTTAATAGATCACTGCTAACTTCAAGGGAATCTGGAAAAATGCAGTCTAGCTGTGAGCCCAGAAAGGAAAGAAACCAAGTTGCGATGAGCAGCTGTCTGTCTTTTCTGTAAAAACCTACTTTATATACATCGTGTCATTCTGAGGTTTAAGTAGATCAAGTACTAAAGCAATCAATACATTGCCTATGGAATTCACAGTGTTCCGTAAATGGTAACTTGCATTATTATCTGTATACCCCTCATAATGTTTGGACTTGTGCTAAGCATATGGTAGGTTAGTACATGTTTGGTAATTACACCAGTCTCCTCTCCATTCTGAGATCATTTTAATTGCCTTCTCTAAGCTTTCTCTAATTCTTTGATTTATTTCCAACTGCAGAAACAAGAATGGCACTCAGCATGCCAGGGGGAATTCCATCAGAAGTAGTTATCCCCTCCTCTTCTACAAAGGGATAATAACGTTTCAGCTGTGTTTGCAATAATTTTTCTGATTTATCATTTTTCCCTCCGTGGTGCATTGTGGGAAATTTTATCACGATTCCTCATCCTTTCCTATGTAGCTGGTTAAGTCTGAATTATTTTTCCTGTGGACGGTTAATTATGAAGTTGCTTGTAATTTCATTGTCAAATATCATAAGCCAAATAGATTGCTCATGTGACTTTTAATTACCTTGTTCTCCATTGAATTTCATTGCTATTTAACCACTGTTACCATATAACTTTTTATTATTACACACAGGATACGAGTTACTGTACAACTGAGAACAGCATCATTCAATTTGACTTCCTCTATGAATGCACCATTATATGTAAATTCACCGCTACGTCCTTAATTTTCATATTTACAGTCTGCTGGTTATAATTTAATTTTGAAGGCCCTGGTCTTTTCAATTTTGCTGGAATCCCTTCTTTGACCTCAAGTTGCTATTTGCATTCTTATTTCACATGAAAATGAATGGAGCTCATTATAGCACTACCCAATACTTCTTTCTTCCTCCTCTATTTCTTGGAGCACGAACACATCAAGTTCAGTCAGAATATACTGAGACTATTTTTCATATAATCAGAAGACAAGAATCTCTACTAGGAGATAAAGATAATACTTTTTATGGTACAATCAAGATCTTCAGGTCTAGCGAAAAACAGAAATGCTTTTCTTTGAAGAGATAAAATAAAAAGAACCCGTTTCATGGCACTTCAAGCTCTCAATCATGCTCATTAATTTTTTGAAAAGCATCTGTGCCACTTTAGGATAAGCCAAGTTCATGATTCCAATGACAGATGTTTATTTCTCACTCACATCACATGTCCATGATGGGTTGGCTGCAGCTGCCCTCCATCCTTACGAATCTGGGACTCAGGCTGACGAACCCACCTCTACCTGCGGGGCTCCTGGAAGACCGCATCAATTCCACTCACACTCAGCAAATCCAGTGGTCAAGCCGGCCTCAGCGGGGCAGGGTCTATACAAAGAAGCAGGAAGTTGTTTTTGAACAATAATGCAATCTATTACAGCCCCCCTTTTTCCCGTAAGAATGTATACTTCTGTTCTTTTCATTAGCCATTGGTAGTTATTTGATGATTATATTTGAATGCCTGCTCTTTTTTTTTTTTGCCTAATACATGCAGAATATTTTCTCACGTCAATAAAAAATCTTCTGCAAAGTGACTTCCCACGGCTGTATATTATTTCATAACATGACATTGCCTTTTCAGCTGTCATTTCTGCCACCACCTCCAGAGAGAGTGGGCCAGTTTCGGCCGCTCAGGAAGCAGACACCAAGACAAAATTAGATGTGGAAGGGATTTATGAGGGAAATACCCAAGAAAAACAAGGGAGGGGGCATGGGTAGGAAGAGCCTCAGACTGCAGTGACCTCTGTCTGCGAAAGTCCTCCCAGGCAGAATGGGAGTGTATTTGAGTGTCCTGCATTAGAGAGGAACGGCCCAACTGTACCCCCTCGGTGCCCATTCATTGGAGGGAGCTGCCTGGGTAGAGCAGACACATGGAATGAATGCTGCAGTGTATGCCAGAGGCTCTTAGTTAATTATGCTCCTCACCACAGGTTCTCTGAGTGGCACACGTCCATGATGCCGAAGGAGTGCTCCCATCTTTTCCTTTGGCATGACTGGTTGCTGAGTCAAAGTCTGACTCATGGAGATTGGACCATGTGCCCTTACTGCAAGGAAGCCTGGAGGAGCAAGTGACTGGCATTTCAGCATCAAAGGAGGAAATCGCCTCCTCAGATGTAGATGCAAACAAATGAGTGTAAAGCATGTAAAACACTTAGCCCAGCTCCTGGAGAAGCTGCTATCCTCACCAAGAACACAGAGGGTGGGGATGGAAGGAGAATGGGTGGTTGAGTCAGTTTCTCTTGGGTTCAAATTTTGATTCCAGCCTTCCTGCAAGATTGGCCCAGTGACTTAACTTTTCAGAGCCTCCTGTCCTCAACTGTAAAGCCTCCTTTGCAGAGTCATTGTGAGGATTTGCGTTGCTATATAGGAAATGATTGGCCCAGAGTAGGCTCTGAGAAGATAACAATACTGTAGTTACTTTGTAGTGAAGAGAGTAAGGAGCCCCAGGATTACAGTGTAAACTCTGGGGGGAGGGCACTATGCCATGTTGATCTTCGAAGGCCTGGTACTCAGTAGAGACCATAGCATGTACCTGGCCCTCAATAGATACTGGTTAATGAATGAATAACTGAGTGAATGAATGAGCGTATTTTTTTATTGGTAGATAACCAAGACAGAGCTACATAAATCATTTTAAACTAGGATTTTGTTTTGCAGACTAATTCTTCCTAATAATGTCCTCCCCTCTCTTTCTTCCTAGTGTTCTTTCATTCAACCCAACCTCTCCAAGGAGCTTAGAGAGTATAAAGTCAAGTAGTTTTATTTCATTAATTTAATTTTTATTCTTATCAAAGTATGTAATAGTTTTAAGAGTCACATAATAAGGACAAAACATCTTTCCCCTGTCCTATCCCTCCATGTCCTTATTCCCCGTTCCTCAGAGGCGACCCATTTCAACTCCTTAGCTTTTATTTCGTATTTACTTCCATATGTCTATTTCTTGTTTTTTTTACAAAAATTTAGACATTACTGATTTTTTTATTGTAGAAGATAGAGGTTTAAATCTCTTCACCCAGACCCAGACACACACACACACACACACACACACACACACACACACACACACTTCTTCATCTATCCAATAGTTGTTTCAGGTATTTCACAAATTTTTAGTAAATCAGTATTGTGTTTATTATATTAGTATTATGTCAGTGCTGAGCCATGCAGTCATCTTTTATTTCTCATACAATTTTTTTTGTCTTCTCTAGTTCATAATTGATCTATTTTTTTTCCATCTACTTACCCGTGACAACCACAAATTCATTCCCAAACTATCCCCCAGAGCTATAAAACCTCATGATAGTCAAACCCAGGAGGTCTTCTACTATTCTCTTTTTCCTTGGAGTTCTCTCTCTGGCTGCCCTCTACTGTTTTGCTCCAATCTGGACAGGTTTCTCTCTAAGCCTAGAGAGCTTCCAGAGCTTCTCTTTCGCCCCATTTGAGAAACTGCTTTCACCTCTTGCAGTTTTGAACTCCTTATTTCCAGGATCCCCTGTGTTCCTCTGAACTGGTTTACTGCAGTGGCTTCCTGAGAGAGAGTGCATGAGAAGTAAGAGGTGTTTTTTTTTGAGATTTTATCGACAAATGCCATTATCCAAACTTGTGGGAACAATCCATTGAGATTGAGAAATTATTAGACTAGGAAACACCTTATTGCGATTATTCATGCCAAGGTTTGAGCAAGTATGACAGAAATTCCAATGGAACAGGGGCTTGAACAAGACTGAGGTTTTGTCTCTCTCACATAAATGTTGGCCTAAGTAATCCCAGGCTGGTATGATGGCTTCACAGTTATCAGCAGCCCAGGCTCTTTCTATCTTGTTGCTCAGCATTCCTCAACAGGCAGATTCCTGTTCATGATTCAAGACAACCACTTCAGCTCCAGGCCTCACATCCTCATTCAAACCAAGAATGAGAAAAGGGAAGGAGAAGGAGAGAGGACCGTGCTTGAAGGACATTTTCTAAAAGTTGCACACTCTACTTCTACTTATATTCCTTTGACCAGAACTTAATCATGTGATTGCATTAATATTCTATCCTTCTTTTATCTTTGTTTTTAACCTTATCTTCATGATAATGATTTTTGAAGGTTGGCATAGTTGTCTTCCCGGTTACCTTTGTCCATGCTGGTGGCTTTAGGCTTCAGAATTATTTTTAGCTTCCTTGGTGGTGGAGGCCATGCAGGGAAGATACTATGTACTTCCCACCATGTGAAAGAAAGTGGTTTGCATTGAGAAAAAATGAATACCACATGAAGAGAAGGGCAAACTGGCTTGGGCAGAGAAGAAGTCTTGGCAGCGTTCAAGTCCCTTGTTCTATTTGTTTCTAAGACCCAGCTGCACATATGCCCTTCCCATGGTTTGTTCAGTGCTTCCATGAATCCTGTTGTCCGTAAATCCTCCCTTTTGCCTACGCCAGTTTGATTGGCATTTTTGTCACTTGAAAACACAATAATCTTGACTAATTCATATTCAAACAAAGTAGCTTGTTGTTATTGCAACAGAGCTTTCTCTTTGTGCACATGGCTAGTTTCCCAGGGGCAGAGGTTGGGAGTGATGGCCAAAGGGTACAAGGCTTATTTTTGAGGTGAAAACCTTCCAAAGTTGAGGGAAGTGATGGTTTCATAATTCTGTCAATACACCAAATCTCATTGGATTGTATATAGTGGTACCTCAGTTTTCAAACATAATCCATTCCAGAAGACCATTTGAGTTCTGAAACATTTGAAAACCGAGGCACGGTTTACCATAAAAAGTAACGCAAAATGGATTAACCCGTCCCAGACCTTTAAAATCAACCCTTAAAATGGCAATTTAGCATGAATTTTGCTATCTAATGATACCACAGATCCAGAAAATGATACACAATGAAAGCAATAAACACAATATACTGTACTGGAAAAGAAATAATAAATAAACACAACATAAAAACCATACTGTAGATGATAAAAATGAAAATGTAATTTTCACGTACCTGCCACGATGATAGTCATGGTTTGGATGTGGGGTCCCCTTCAATAATAACAATATGTGGCTGTTCTTACAGTGTTCTCTAGCCCTCTTCCATAATCATGGTAAGTGACTCCTCTCCTGCCGTTCCTTCCCTTGATTATTTACTCCACTGACATCTGGTTTAGACTCACTGGATCTTTTCCTCACTAAACATTTTTCAATTGACATTTGCTTTTTCCAATGTTTTAAAATTTGTCTAAAGTGAGACAGCATTATCACTGAAAGTGTTAGTGGCCTGACTTACAGCAGCTTTATGAGGGTGATATTTTTCAACAAAAGTTTGCACTTCAACCCATTTTGCACACATTTCTTTGATCAGTGCAGTAGAAACACTGTCTCTTCCCTCCTCCGAAGAAAGTTCCTCAGTTGCCGCCTGCTGCTGCTCCATCAGGATGTTCTGAAGTTCTTCTGTGGTGAGTTCAGTCCTGTGGTCCTCCACTAACTCCTCCACGTCATCACTGCTCACTTCCCAGCCCATGGACTTTCCCAGAGACACAATATCCTCAACAATAGGAGCGTCCTCTTCAACATCCTCAACTACACGTTCAGGGACAGTGTCCGGCCACAGTTTCTTCCATGCTGATTTCATTGTTCTGTGAGACACATCCCTCCATGCTTCGTCTATGAGATGTAAGCAATGTAGGATATTGAAATGATTCTTCCAGAACTCTCTGAGGGTTAGCTCTGTGTCTGAGGTCACCTCAAAGCACCTTTGCAACAGTGCTTTGGTGTAAAGCTTCTTAAAATTAGATATGACCTGCTGGTCCATGGGCTGGATGAGAGGAGTCGTGTTGGGGGCCAAAGACTTTACATTGATAAAACTGAACTCTTCCATCAACTAGTCCTCCAAGCCTGGGGGGTGAGCTGGAGCATTCTCCATAACAAGCAGGCACTTCATTGGAAGATTTTTGTCTTGGAAGCATTTTTTTACACTTGGCCCGAACACTTCATAAACCCACTCAGTAAAAAATTGCCTGGTTACCCAAGTTTTGCTGTTTGCCCTCCACCATCACATGCAATTTGCTTTTTATGACATTGGTTTTCTTAAATACTCTGGGTTTGTCAGAATGGTAGACTAGCAAAGGCTTCAACTTAAAATCCCCACTTGCATTCCCACAAAATAAAAAGGTTAGCCTGTCTTGAATGGGCTTGTGTTCTGGCAATGACTTCTCCTCCTTTGTTATGTAGGTCCTCTTTGGCATTTTCTTCCAAAAGAAAGTTTTCATCACAGTTGAAAACTTGTTGGGGAAGGAAACCCTCTGCCTCTACAAAATCTTTAAATTCCAAAAACAAATTGGTTGGCATCTTCTTTGTTGGCACTGGCAGCTTTACCACCTCTCACCACATTGTGTATGCCACTTCTCATCTTAAACTTTTCAAACCATCCTGTACTTGCCTTGAAAATATCACTCTCAGCATTTGTTCTAGGGGTGTTTTTGATGAGGTCAGCATGCAAATGTAAAGCTTTTTCACAAATTATGCTCTCACAAATGCTGTCACCGGCCAACTGTTTTTCATTTATCCATATGAAAAGCAATTTTTCCACTTCTTCAATTGTGTTCTTTGTCTTGTAAGTGTTTTAACACCTCTTGCAACACTGGCTCCTTTAATGGCTTCTTTTTTTTTTAAGATGGTACAAATTGTAGCTTGGCAATACCAAACTGCGTTGCCAGCTCACATACACGGACACCACTTTCATGTTGGAAATAATTTCCTTCTTCACCTCTGTTGTTGTTCTGTTAATGATTCCCTTGGCTTTGCAGCTTTTATCCATTTCTCACAGCAAGGGGTGATTGGCAGAGGGCTCCTGAGATGACATGAACACGGATTGATTGCACACAGTCACAAAAACAAATTGGTTGCAAGAGGGATACTTAGATTAGATGAACACAGATTTATGCACTGGGTTCCACACAGTCACAAATACAAATTGGTTGCAAGAGAGCTCCTGAGATGAGATGAGCACAGATTGATTGCACACAGTCACCAAATAAGCCCAAATATCACCTCTGTGTTGCGCGGGTGCTCAGGACTCAACAGCCGACAGCTAGGCCTCAGGATCTTGCACTCAGTGGAAACCGCGTGACATGTTGGACTTCGAAGTGTGTTCAAAAACCGAAGCATTTACTTCCGGGTTTACGCTTTGGTAAACCGAAATGTTCATCAATGGAGATGTTCGAAAACCGAGGTACTACTGTAGTTTAAATATACAATTTAAATTAAAATTATTTAATTATTTTAAAATTGAATTTTATCATATGTGCATTATATTTCAATAAACTTGTTTTTGAAAACCATTATACATTATAAAATTGCCACCAGTGAAGCAGGGCCTGGTTGGGACCCCCATAATAGAGGACTTGCAATGTCCCCAACCTCATCGTTCCTTGGCCTAAGGATAGATCATCCTCTTGCGGCTGGAACTCGGAATGTACCCTGTCTCACTCAGTTTCCTGTTTTAGAAAATTACGCTGAAATTTATGATTAATACCCTTATATTTATTGATTGCAATCTCTGTGGTCTAGCATTTTTTCCAGGCTAATCCCATCATTGTTCCTAAATTGCTGACTCCACCATTGTATTGCCAGAGGGAAAACTCCATGCAGATCCCTGAACTGTCATGTAGCTGTCGACAAAAAACATCCAACCTAAGAGAAAGTTTATAAGAGTTTATTTGAGCCAAACTGAAAAACATCCAACCTAAGAGAAAACTTCTAAGAGTTTATTTGAGCCAAACTGATGACAATTGTCAGGAAGCAAAGTCTCAAAGGACTGAGAAAATGCTCTGGAAAATGGCCATTTTGCAACTTATTTTATGCATTAGAATCAAAGGAGGAGGGTTACATGAAATCCATTGGTTGTAGATTAAGGGCGTAGGAGAAAGCAAAGCAGGGAAATCTCTGGGATTGAATAAAAAGCAAAATGGAGAGACACACACTTGTTTTACATTGGTGGGTATAGGATAGTTAATAGAGTTTTGCAGAACATAGAGATGGTATTTGGGGACAAGATAACAATGAGAGATTTTGTAATTTCTTGCTCTGGTGTGGTGGGTTGTGACCTCTGGAGGGTCCAGAAAAAGAGATTGCTCTGACGTTCCAAGGGTATGTTATCTTAGATGCAAAAAGACAACAGATAGGCTCACTTAAGGTAAAGACTGACCTTTGTCCAGGAAGCTACAGACCAAGGATGTGACTTCCTGCCATGGCGCACCTTAGTTAGGAACTTTTATGTTCACGCCATTCTATGTGGTTATTTTCAGTCTCCTGAGCTCGTCAGGTTTAACAGGTGGCCACTTTTCCGTCCACAATAGAAATTGGACAGAAAACAAAGCAAATTGTGATCCCAAAATTTCAGATCATACCCAAAGCAGGAATTCATCAAGGGGAAGAGATAAATTTCAATAAAATAAATAGGTTTTGGGATTATTTGATAATCCCATTAATGAAGAGGAGCAAAAATGTATTTAACTGGAAAAAATATTTAAGTTTCTTGCTAATTTGACATGAAATACCGCTATCTAAAGAGATAACAGAAATTATGATATACCAGTCCCACAGGGTCATATAGACAAAAACTAGTAAATAAGTGCTGTGAATTCAAGCAGTATTCAAGATTAGATACTGTACAAGAAAGTTAGAAAACATTCTGAAATCTTACAGCTTGTACATGAGTGATAGAGATTTCCCCCAAATTTGAACATAAACCTCAGTGTATTTACATATAACATTACAAATGAATTGTGAAGCTGAGGGAAAATTCTTCTCAATTATCAACATCAAACAAATTTTGATGAAACATGATTAAGGAAAATCGGAATTGTTTTTCTATTCTCACCACAGAAAATATTGCAAAATCATTTTTTTTTATGCAGAGAAAAAGTTTTTTAAATGTAGGGGGAAAGTGTGTTAGAGAGGTGTGTGAGACAGTTAATTAATAAAACATACTTTATTTATATGCATTGTGCAATGTCTGTAGTTGTTAGTTTTTTGAAATAGTTTGTTGTCATTTCTTTCCTCGTTTTAAAAGACTTCCATACCTGATTTTCGTATTGGAAATTTTGTATTCTTTCATCTTAAAGAGGGCCCCCTAACTGAATATCCTACAGGTCCCACAAACTAGATAGAGCCTGGGCCTGGATATAAGTTAAAATGGCTATGTAGTTTCTTAACAGGAAGAAATCCGGGCTTCTTTTTGCAGACGCTGACCAGGTGGTCACCGGACAGTGGTACTGGGCTTTGACCAGCAGGTGGCAGTGAAGTAGAGCAATTCCAAATAATAGCCTCACTGCCAACAAAAATAGCTGCCAGATAAAAGGTTATTTTTACATACTGCCTGGTACCAGATGTTTCACTTTGGTGTTTTGGAGTATTTTAGAGGAAGAATGTTTTAAGAAAGATCTTAAGCATAAATATAGCTTTCCTAACCAGTTAAAATATACTAAAAAAGTCTTAGGAAGTATGACAATTAAGTTCGCTAACTTGTTGCAACTATGTTGCTAACCCTTTTTTGATATCAGAGGGATTATTCATTAGGAATTTGTACCAAATGGACAGTTAACCAAGTTTATTAGTTGGAAGTGCTGAAAAGGCTGCTTGGAAAAGTTAGACGACCTGAACTTTTCGCTAACAATTCATGGCTCTTGCATCACAACAATGCAGCAGCTCACAAGGCACTGTCTGTGAGGGAGTTTTTAGCCAGTAAACAAATAACTGTGTTGGAACACCCTCCCTACTCATCTGATCTGGCCCCCAATGACTTCTTTCTTTACCTGAAGATAAAGGAAATATTGAAAGGAAAACATTTTGATGACATTCAGGACATCGAGGGTAATATGATGACAGCTCTGATGGCCATTCCAGAAGAATTCCAAAATTGCTTTGCAGGGTGGACTAGGCACTGGCGTCAGTGCATAGCTTCCAAAGGGGAGTACTTTGAAGGTGACCATAGTGATATTCAGCACTGAGGTATGTAGCACTTTTTCTAGGATGAGTTCACGAACTTAATTGTCCAATCTCATATATTTAATAGCAAGTTGACCCTATCCACCCACCCTTATTATAATTATTTGGTTATACCATTATGAGCACCGTGCTTCAGAGTTTTACTGCACCAAAACCAGTTTCTCCTAAGATGTATCTTCTTCCTTATTACACTGCAGGAGAGGCCATTGATTTTCCACTTAAAATAAGCCTCTTCTATTCTTGAAAAGCAAATATCAATTTGCAGAATCTGTTACATGCAAAACTAAACGAATCTCATGTTGATAAAGAACAGCCACAGTAATTATAGCAGCACCATGGGCCAGTGGCAGGTGGAAAGATCAATGTCAGTTAAACCCCGGCGACCTTTCGAACACTAATGCCCAAGATCCTTGGTATAACTCTAACAATAATAGCTGGGGCTGGCTCTGTGCCAGGCATTGTTCCAAGTTCTTTATGTTGTTTTATTAACTCAAATAATGCTCACAACAATCTCATCAAGTGGCACTAGGTATTATTACTTCTGTTTTCAGATGAGGAAACTGAGCCACAGAGAGGTTAAATAACTTACTAAGGTCACACAGTAAGTGACAGAGCTGGGCTCTGAGTCTAGGCAGCCTGGCTCAAGAAT